>NW_026781296.1:0-300000 GCF_030144855.1 Hypanus sabinus
AAGAGACGGTATGCAACTGAACTGGAGAGGGTATTGATAAACTAGTAGGAAGGTTTCTTAATTGTGCACGCTGGAGTTTTAAACGAGAGATGCAGTGGAATGGAAATCTGAGTTCCAGAACAGTTAGTGGAGGGGTTATGGAGGCAGATGTTGGTACGCGTTCAGACAAAGTTAGGAATCAAAAGATTGAGCATGTAATACCTAGTGTCATGAACATCTTGTATTTAAATGAGGGACTATCGCAGGAAAAGGTACGTAATAGTGCAGAAGATCAGGTAGCTGATTTGCAAACAGAAGTAATATGTAGTGAGGACAGAATGTTGATTGAGGCAAAATTCCAGTGAAGATGGTGAGATGCACCTTAAACGCTTATCAAAATCACACCGGGTGATTCAGGACTGAAGGTGGTGTATTTGATTACGTGCAACATTCGGAATCAGCTGGGCGCACTTGCAGCAGAGCTGCAGATTGGCAGGTGTGAATTTTTCGGCAAAACTGACTAAAGGCTGAAAGATTATATCTTAATATCTCATAGCTTATAATTTTAATATGATTATAGCTTAATGCCCAAAAGATACGTATGGTATCGGAAGCGTAGCGAGGAAGGCAGAGGTACGGTGTGGCTCTGTTGTTAAGGAAATGCAGTCAAATCATTAGAACGAGGTGACATAGGGTCGGAAGATCTACAATTATTGTGGATAGAGCTAAGGAACACAAGGGTAGTTAAACCCTGTCGGGAGTTGTGCACAGACACCTAGACAGTATTAAGGACGTAGCCTACAGATTACAACCGGAGTTAGTAAATGCATGTAAAAAGGAACATTAATCAAGGGAAACGTTAATATCCAGGTGGATTGGAAAATGAGTCAGGGGAAATTTCTAAGGTTCCTGCGAGATGGCTTTTCAGAGCAGTTCGTGGTTGAGCCCCCCAGAACGATCAGCTGTTCTGGAGTGAGCGTTGGACAAATAAACACAATTGAATCGAAAGATTAATATAACACAACCCCTAGGGAAAATAGATCATAATATGATGATAAATGATTTCTTTCACACTGAAATTTTGGAAGAAGGAGCTGAAGTCAGATGTATCAGCATTTCAGTGGAGTAAAAGAGAATAATAGCAGCATGTGAGAGAGAGAGAGAGAGAGAGAGAGAGAAGAGAGAGAGAGAGAGAGAGAGAGAGAGAGAGAGAGAGAGAGAGAGAGAGACGAGAGAGAGAAGAGAGAGAGAGAGAGAGAGAAGAGAGAGAGAGAGAGAGAGAGAGAGAGAGAGAGAGAGAGAGAGAGAGAGAGAGAGAGATGGGCAGAATGTAGGGAAATGTTCGGCACAACTTTGCTGCCCAAAGGGTCTGTATGGTGCTGTAGGTTTTCTATGTTTCTACAATTTGGAAAGAACACTGACAGGGATGACGGCAGAACAGCAATGGCTGAAAAGCCTGCAAGCAATTCCGAAGGCACAGAATATACACATTCCTACAAGAAGAAGAATTTTAAACACACAACCGTGGATCACAGAGGTGTCCAAGGCAACGTAAAAGTTAAAGAGAGGACAGTAACGCACGTTGGGGAGGAACCGAGCGACCTAGCGAGTCAGAGACAAGGAAAAGGGGTACAGAGAGAGAGGGTTGACAGTGGTTGGGAGGAAAAGAAAAAAAAAAACAGGTGCTTATAGGGGAGAGCGGGTCCAATGAGTGCAGCAGAGAGTACGAACAAGAGGACACAATAAATAAAGAGAGGGAGAGGGAGCCATAGGTAGTAAGGGAATTGCCAGAGAGAATGAAGTTGCACGACAGCTTCTAATTAGGTAACATAATGCAGTTTTAAGGATCTCGAGTTAAACTAACGACCCCAGTCCTCCCTTTATATTCAGACGATCAACCCCTTCTTGCCTACCTGCCACTAAGTTAATTCCGCCCGCTCTTAAAACGCGGTATGTTGCGTGGGTGGGGGTGGGGGGTGGCAGCCGGGGGAGATGGGTCAGTTTTAAGTTTCTCCCACGTTGTCGGGCCAACGCATCTCAACTCCATACGCTCGTCTACACACTGGTCTGACACGGCAAGAAGTCAGCATAACAAAATCTACATGAACACCAGTCATTTTCTCTGCTACCCTTCTCCCATCGGAAGAAAATAGAAACACCAGGCTCAAAGACAGCGTCTATACCGATGTTACAAGATTTACTATGACTCCTCAGATGGAAAAGGATGGAAGTGTGCACGAGTTAAGATCCAAGACTGGAGCAGGGCTAATATTCAGACAATGAGGCGACATCCAGCAGAGGTCGATTTGGAAAGAGAGAGACGATTAAGAGGGAGATATAAACAGCCCGAAGACCGGGCGTCCCGAAATTGTGCCTTCACCTCTTGTCCCCTTCTTTGTATATTCTTCTAATCTTCTTGTACCCTTCTTTGATTCAGAATATGCTTCTCAGCATATTTCGGATCTCATTCAGGGCTTCTGTTCGGGGAAAACCCAGGGTTTTCTTCAAACAAGTCTGATTGGAGTCTCTGGCTACGATCAGAAATGAGCTCAAAGCTGGAACATCTGGACAGCAAATCTGCATATATTAACATGACCTTTATTAACGACATCTCGGCATTTAATTTCATTGCCCAAGCAAGAATATTTAGTAAGCTTAAGGAAATTGTTCTGAATGCCTCCGTGAGCAAATAGATCTTCGATTTCGTCACATGCAGACCCCAGTCACTTCGGATTGGCAACAACATCTGCTCCACAATCTCCTTCCGAACAGGAGCCACAAAAGACTGTGTGCTGAGCCCACTGCTTAATTTGCTTCAGATTCAATAACTTTAAGGCTAAGCATAGCTCCCATGCCATATTTAGGTTTGCCGACGATAACATTATCGCTGATCGGATCAGAGCCGATAACAAAATCACCATATTGGAGGGAGATCCAAACATGTTTACCACTGTTTCGTTGTCTTGTGTTTCCACACGCCTCCCTATGCTGTACCCATCTCCACTGGAATTTGACTGTCCTCACGTCTCGCAGCACTGCTCCCTGGTGTACTGGTGTGTATCCGCAAAATTGTGCCCCAGTGCATGCGCAATCTGCAATGTGCAATCTGGTACGCGCGCAGAACTTCCGACCTTTTACACATGTGCTGGTTTCCCGAATGTACACACACAGCGCAACACAGCCCTGCAGTGTACAGATGTCTGGTCTGTACCACACACCTGAAACAAAGGGTGTTTTCAGGCTGTCGTACTAAACGCTCCCGATGAATTAACTGACAGTGCTTCCCTTTTTGTCGCAGACCGGCCCATTTGGTCAACTTGTCTCCACTTCAGAGATTCTGTCTGCACACCTGTCTGGCACAGTAAAGCGCCCACATAACAACATATCCTTGAACTGAAGACATTCTCTCTGCTCCACTATCCCATCGAAAGAAAATTAAATCAGGCTTAAAGACAGCCTCTATCCCAACAGTTTTCGGCAGATCCCTAATCCTGTGGGATTGACTGTTAATGTTCAGTTCGTGATGGGAAGGGAGAGAACGCATCCGGGTATTAAGTTATAAACCAGAACAGGGATAATATCCAGTCATTTCGACGACCTCTAGCAGTAGTCTAACGGAAGAAAGAGACGTCCAGTTAAAGAGTATTAAGACGGAGATAGCAACAGGCGAAAGACAGGGATAACCTGCGAGTATAAATGTTAAAACTGGAAAGTGAAAGTAACCTAGCGTGAGATATTGAACCCGCAAATGAGAGCATCATAATGAAGATATTCTGCCCAACATGACTTCTCCAATATTCCCCACTCCTGTGTGCATAACATTAAATTGCACGGCTTTAGAGAACTGTGTGTAATACTGGTCACCGTAGCACAGGAGTATACGATCAGCTGAGGAGGAGAATCTCTGGAAATTTGTTTGGGTTGCAGGTTATGATGAGATAATGGATAAGCTGGTCTTAATTTTTCCTGCGAGGTGAAACGAACGAAATATATCAACTTATGAGATATGCAGACGGGTATAATTGCGGAAACATTTTCACTGTGGTACGTGCATAAAAAACAAAATAACATGGTTTTAATGTTTTCCCATAATTTTCTCTGCTCCCCTTCTCTTTTCTTCAATTATCCATTCTGGTACTACATTCTCTCTCGAGCAAATCGCTTCCCCGTCCTTCCATTTCTCCATGTTCTATTCCCCTCTCTTATCAGATTCCTTCTTCTCCATCTCTTACTTTTTTTCAAATAACAAATACAAAGTATTTACTTCATCCCTCTTCCTCACCCACCCATCTAAACGCTCACTTGGCCACAAATATCACGTACCAGTCTCTACTCAGTATAGCCTCCCCCACCGTCTTATTCTGACATTTGCCTCCTTCTTCTCCAGTCCAATTCGCAGCTCTATTTAAAATGGCCTCGACCCGAAAGGTCGACTCTTTATTCACCTCCATAGATGCTGTCTGAACTGCCGAACCCCTCCAGCATTCTGTGTGGGTTAACAAACTTTCAGGTGAGTGGACAGGCTGCAAAATAGAAAGTAATATGTAGGGTTTTAATACAGATATAGTTTAAATCCCTTTTATAAAGCAATTTGTCCGCGCTTAATTTCCGAGTGTCCCTCATCCGATCCAGAATATCCACTCATTCATCGCCCTCGCAGTGACGTTAGATTAGATGCGGCGAAGTTCTCATGTTTATTTCACCCTCCTCCCATCCATGGAAAGGATCTCATCTGACTTGCGGACCAGACACCACAACACCATCAGTCTTGCAGAGGTTCCCTGATCCCATTGGTCCAAAACACTGCACAGTGGTCAATTGAGTTGAGTTGCAAATAACAAAAGTTGAGTTTCAATTGGAAATGTTAACAAAAGATCATATTTAGCTTTAATTTAAGCACGTCATTTAAATAAAACAGGATCTGGAACTGTAGCGGATTTCTGATCTAATTGTTTCAATTGTTTGGCTAATTCAAATCTTTCTTTATTAGCTTCATTATTAACAATCGCAGTATATGAAATCATTTGTCCTCTAATATAGGCCTTGGAAGTATCCCATACAGTACGAATAGAAGTATCATTCTTTTTATTCTCTTCAAAAATCAAAATAATATGCCTCTTTAGAAATTAAAAAAAATCCTTATCAGATAACAAAGATGTATTAATACGCCAAAATGTGTTTGCTTGAGGACGACCAGGGGGATTTAAAGACAGAAATACAGGAGCATGATCTGAAACAGCATTCTCTTTATATTCACAGGAAGGAACTGATGAAATCATTTGACTATCAATAAAGAGTAATCAATCCTGGAATATATATGATGGACATGGGGAAAAACGAGTACATCCAACCTAAAGGGTGTAAGAAACGCCAAATATCAACAATACCACATTTCAATAAAAAAAATAAACAAAAAACAAAGCTGACTTATTAAGAGACGCTGGTTTAGAAGATGATCGGTTTAAACTTGGGTTTATCCAGTAGTTAAAATCTCCTCCCATCACCAAAGAAGAAAGACTCAGATCTGGTAAAGACGAAAAAAAAAACGCTGAATGTATCCGGATCATCTACTTTTGGGGTATGCACATTGGCAATACGATTACTTTATTACTTAGTTTTACTGAAACTATAACAAAACGTCCAATCGTATCAGACACTACGTCATGTTCGACAAAGGAAAATGTATTGCCTATAAGAATCAAATTCCGCTAGATTTGTCCTGAAAAGACGAATGAAAACAAAGGCCGTTCCAACGGCTAAAAAACGTAGATGATCGCATTTGCAGATGTGAGTTTCTTACTAAAATATAATAGGTTCTTTAAATGCCCCAATATATGCAAAAATCTTATTACGTTTAACAGGGTGATTTAACCCCTCACGTTAAATCTAAGTAAATTAGAAGTTTGGTTCATTTTTATATTATTTAAAGGAAAGTTTAAAATGTAAGTTAAACCAATCCATAAACCTTGAGAAATGGCAACCAAGCAACAAATTAGCTAACAAAAAATCGAAAAAAGCGTATAAGAAAAATAATCATGCCCCGCCCACCTCCCAAGAAAGAAGACCGACCAACAGATGGCCAGCATCTACTACTACTGACAACCCTCCCAAAAAAACCTAGTGATGGCTCCAATTAGTTTCAATGTTTTTTAAAATATATTTCAAACTTGACGAAAGAATATCCAAACAATTATAGTATAACAAAAATACAGTATTAAAAATACAAAAGGAAATTAGTTACAAATGTTTACCAAAAGTAAACCCTAGAATTCTTCATACAGAAAGTCATTGAACATTTAAACTTATATCTCCATGGGAAAACAGGCTAAGCAGTTAGCTTTCAAATTAAAAAAAAAATCTTTCTGCTGCAATTCTCGAACTAAACCATTCGAAGGATCGATCTTCAGTGAGATTCTCAGTCAAACTGGGTAGCCATGGGACGGGTTAAAACTCTTGTTAAAAAATTCCAACAAAGCTGCTTACACTTAGCACGTTCCTGCATAAACTCAAGCAAATCGTCTTCGAGAATCTTAATATTCCAACATATAACGAATCATGCCCCTACGACGGCATTTGAGAATTAATATTTTCTCATTTAATCTTGAAACTTCATGTAAGGACAAACTAAACAGCTAGCCTTCGGATTTAAAGAAACAAAAAACACCTTTGTGTTTCAGCAGCCGAACGAAACGATTCCAAAGATCCATTTTTGTGTGATTCTGAGTCGAGTTGGGTAGCGAAGGGAATCCTTGTTAAAAGCCTTCCACAATTCTAATCTTGCAACCAAGGTAGACAATCATGCCTCATCGTCGAGAATCACATGTTAACAGTTCATTTGTTGTAAATTCATGAAAACAAATTATTACTGATCTTGGTATATCTCTGTTATGAGTTCTAAACACGGGATACCTATGAACTTGATCAATCATAGGCAAAGACGCCAACATTTCCGGAAGGAGTACTCGTAGAAAGTCTGCAAAGAATTCCGTAGGACGATTACCTTCTGTTAATTCTTCGAGACCCAGAACCGGTAGGCTGTACCTTCTAGTTCTATTTTTCATGTTGACAATCTTCTGTCTTAACTTTCGTTGGACGTCGATTACTTTTCATAAATCTTTTGCAGTTCATCCACTTCCGTTTGCAGAAACGAAAACATTGCTTCATTATTTTTATGCGTTTATCGTGTTCATTAACAGTTTGTTGAATAGAATTCAATTTACCATCCATTACTTTAAATTCACAGCTGAACTGTTGAAACTTCTCAGAGGCTCCTCGTTTATGATTTGCAGCAAATCCACAATAGAATCCAGCGAAGCAGCGGATCATCCTTTTTACTACCTCTGTCACTCGTTGTAGCCATAATGAAAAAAATATCACACTTAAAAATGAAGTTTCAGGACAGGTTGGAAATAGTATGATAACTAGATTTAGAGCATCGACAGATTGCTGTTACTCCATCAGCCACCACCAGGAAATCAGAAACTGCTGATTTAATGGGATTCTCACGCACGACGGTCTGTTTAGAGTTTATCGAGATGGGTGAGATAAAAACCATCCAGTTCTGTGGGTGAAAATGACTTGTAGGGTGAGAGGTCATAGGAAAATTGGGACTACTTGGTGAAAGAGGTGTATGCAGTTCTGGTCGCCCATTGCATTAAAGATGTCGAGGCTTTGCAGAGGGTGTAGAGGAGATATACCAGAAAGCTGTCTGTATTAGAGAGCATCGTCTACTACGAGAGGTTGAATACACTTGGCTTATTTTCACTGGGGTGGTGGGATGACGTTTAGAAGATAAAGAAAGGCATGGGTAATCCGTGTGTTTCCCAGGGTTGTAATGTCTGATACCAGAGGACGTCCATTTAAAGTGAGAGGGCGTCATTCCGAAGGATATACAAAGCCCAGGTTAATTGCACAGACAGTGGTGTGTGCCTGGCACAGGCTGCCCGGAATGGTGGTAATTGTAGATTGGTTAGAGACCTTTAAGAGATGATTAGACAGGTAGAATCAGCATAAAGGCAGGATATCTCCATTGTGTAGGCGGAGGGTATTTGGTTAATTGACCATTTATTGACTGACTGAATTGGTACGGTGCATTGTTGAGCGAGTGGTCTGTGTTCTATGTTCTGAGAGATTAAAATAAGAGTGTAGTAAAGCCTCCACTGCCGACCATAACTGCATTCGACTGTCCACTGTGTCGTTAGTCAGGGGATATCAGTCGGACGTCTAGCCGCGAGGAACTCCCTCAGACATTCGTATTTAAGGCGAGGTTGGGTGTTTGGGGCTGGGTCTCCGATTCCAGCCTCTGCTCGGCCAAGGCCAGATGAAGCGAAGTGAGGATGGAGCGCCTGAAGACCTGGTGGAATTCGCGGCCAACGAAGACATAGAGAAGCGGGTTGAGGGCGCTGTTGAAGGAGGCCAGGGCAACAGTGAATAATGACAGGTCCGGGGGAATCGGTTTCACGATTGCAACGAGGTTGCAGACAGTGTTCGGGATCCAACAGATCATAAAGGTGATGACAACGGTGATGATGAGGCAGACAGACTTCTTAGATTTTACGAACCTGTTCTCTTGCAGCCTACAACCAACCAGGGAGTAGCTGGTGATCATAATTAGAAGGGGAAGACCGAAGATAAAAACAAACCAAAATGGCTGCAAGACAGTCAATTCCTCCTTCCAATCCTGAAGCAGGAGGACGGGCTTGCACATGGCGAAGGCTAGGATCCAAATTCCGAAGCAAGCCCCACGAGCCCATGTGAGGCTCAGTTGTTGCTGGAACCACGAAGGCCGAGTAATAGCCAGGCAGCGGCAGATGCTGATCAGACATAACAGATAAATGCTGGCGGTTGCGTTGAGGAACGTCAACGTCCTAATAAACTCCATGGAAAAGTAGGCATTGTCCCCAAAGCAGATCAGGGAGATGTTTGCCATTCTGAAGGGAAGGGTGAGGCAATAGATCAGGTCAGCCAGAGCCAGGTTCAGGAAACACACCGTGTGGACCTTACTCTTCATCTTGAAGCCCGTCACCCAGATGACTGAGCCATTGCCCGGGACGCCCAGTAGGACGGTGAGGGTGAAGATGACCATTGACACGACGGAAGGTGCTCCCCACTCCATTCTGTTTCCATCGGCCGTGGAATTGTGAGAGGAGAGATTCCCAGCGAGCGTCGAACTGGTCATTCCTTCGGAGTACGACATTGTCGGATCTGGTAGATGAGATATCGTGGAAGTAAGAGTGGTGCAGAATGGAGAGGTGGCGAATTCAGGAGGAGGTGTGAGAGCGAAGAGGGGACGAGAGGATGGGGAGCAGAGATGGGATGTAACACGGAAGAGAAACCTGACACAGCACAACGGCAGTGAGGCTGGTGGAAGTCTGCTGCAGCGCAGAGACCTCAGTCGTCTCGCATTCCAGGCCACTTAACCCTGACCGGCATGTCCCCGATCTGTCAACGACCATGTGATGCATGGCCGTACATTAGATTCCCCACATTAGAGAAAGTCACGCGCGGCCGATCTCCATTAAGGAAATGCACCCGACCTGTGGATCTTGCATCGGCCTCTACAGCCCGCCGAGGACCCAAGGATGACAATTCCTTAGAAGAACAATCTACTGGACTGGAGCGATCAAGCTACTACCAGTACTAGTTCTTGCTCCCGTGAACGTGCGGGATTCTCGCGGGTGCTTCGCTTTCCTCCCACATTCCAAAAACGCTCTGGCTCTTTGGTGAATTGACCTTATTGAACTTTCCTGTAGTTAAGCTCGGGTTAACCAGGTAAGTTGCTGGGCACTGCGACTCGTTGGGCCGGAAAGGTCTATTACTGCACGGTACTTTAGTAAATTGATGTATTGCACTGTCGCCAAAAGACAAAATTATTTCATAATATACTGTTTGTGAGTGACGATACACCTGACTCTCATATGGGTTGTGGACCGAGACAGGTAAGGGGGCAGGGAGAAGGGAATCATGCTTGGAGGAAAGGGGAAGTGAATGCGAGGAAGCGGAAAGCACCAAAGGGCGATTCTGTAAGAACAACAATCTATTTGAAAATCAAATGACCTTTCCTGTTGTCTCAGGTCAGCGCGTGTTTACATCCGTGCTAGCAACCGCTCCCAATACCAATCCTGGCCCTCCTTCTCTGGTACCAGTCCCAAATCCCTCCCGCGGCTCATCACCCTCGCCATTCCCAGCATCCTTTACTTCCGCCCGCCGCTCTCCGGTCTACGTTGACGACTATAGTACCCTGGAAAGTTCGAAGTCACCTTCACTACAGAAATGTGCCCAGGACGTTTGCACGAACACAGAAGAATCCAGCACAGGAATACTCCACAATATTGTACCAAATCAATTAAGTAAGTAAACACATGGCCTACGTAACTAATGGCGTCTGCTAACACAATGCCCATTTCCCTCACATTCACGTTCCCATCCAAGCGGCTCTTACCATTCTCAATGTATCTGCCTCCACCACCACTCTTTCAGCACATTCCAGGCACCCACCGCTCTATGAAAAAAAAACTTACCTGCACGTCTCCTTTCATCTTATCCCCTCTCACCTTAAAGGCACGCCTTCTGGTACTGGCCAATTCAACAGTTGAAAAATAGCGACACTGACTGTCTACTCCATCTTTTCCTCTCATCATCATATAAAGGATTTCTACCACTACCACCGTTACTACCACCACTAGCACATCACTAGCAAATATTACTACTATTACTATCGCTACAAGATCACTACAGCAACAGGTCCTTGGCCTAGAAGGTCATGCCTCCCATTTCCCCGTTTACACCAATCCATATGATGTTTGTCAACTCCACTGGCAGCCACGTTCAAAGTGTCAGTTCATAATGGACAGCATGGTAGCGCAGTGATTAACATGACTCTGATGCAGTGCCAACAAGCCGGGTTCATCTCCTGCCGCTGTCTGAAGGGAGTTTAGAATTTGTCCCCGCTATTGCGTGGGTTTATTCTGGGTGCTCCAGTTTCCTCACACATAAGATTATAATTCCGTAAGATATAGGAGTAGAACTAGTCCATTTGGCTCATTGAATTTACTCCGCCATATTGTTTTTCGGCCCCAGTCTCTTCCCTTCCACTTGTTTCCGAGCAGACACGGACCAATCAAGAACCTATCACCTACATCTTAAAATGTACATAGATGAATGTCACTGATTCACCGATCACTGACTACAGTAATTAATCCGAATCTCCTATTTAAAAGGTCAGCCCTCCCTTCTGAGCCTCCTAGCCTCCCGCAACATAGGAAACACCTACTTCACATCGACTGCATTGAGGCCTTTCAACAGTCCTCAGGTTTCAATACAGTCACCTCTCATTCTTCTGAATTTCGGTGAGTAGAAGAGCAGCACCGTTACACGTTCCTTACGTGATAAGCCTTTCAAACCCAGAAGGCCTGCGACTCTGGAGTGTCAATTGATCACACGGGTGTAATTGGGCGGGGCGTTCTCGAAGAGCCGGAGAGGTTTGTCCACGTGGTGTATCTCGGAATTGAATTGGCAATTAGAACAAACTGTTTAAAAACGATCCCTTATATTCGACTTAATTCTCCTTTCCTCAAGATAAATATATGCCTCTCTGTTAACGTTGCTCCTACCGTGGGAAAGCGATTCTGTACACACTATCTCTGCATCTGTTATCTTAATTTATTTTGTCAGGTCATCAGTCAGCGTCCTTCGAACACATAAAAAAACAAGCACAGCCTCTGTAATCTCTGAAGTTCTCCTCATTGAACTGAATATTGACAATCCCACTGTCCTGCCTTCACTGGATAACTGAGTTATCTCTGAAAAAAACACCCGAAAGTAGGAAGTCCATGTTAATTCCGGAACACAGCCACGCTGAAGAACCGTGATCAGATGCCACGCTTCCAAATTAATATAAAACCCATGGAAATTCATCTCACCTTTCCCTGGAATCTCCTGCTCCGTCACCGGTCCTTAGTGGTATAGAATACTTGCGCTCAGACCTTAAATTCGACGGTGGGATTTCCTGCGTGCTCCAGGTACATCAGGGAGTGGTGTCTTGTGGGGAATTTGGATGCTAATTTAGCAATGGTGGCGGTCTTAATTCCGAATGAGCCGAGTAGATGAGTTAGTCCACCTCGGTAGAAGTTCCAAGAGGCTCGATATGAGGAAGTTGGGCTGATCGCACCAGAAGATAATACTCTGCTCAGAGAGCTGTGAAGAAACATCAATTTCCTTTTATTTTTGAGAAGTAAATTAGATAAGGAGGCCACGTGGTTAACTTCTGAAGTTAACCCTATCTGGTCCATGTGACTTACCTATGTTCTGAACTTTGAAGTTCAACGAAGCTTTCTCCCGAGGAATAGTGAATCAACTCACTTCATGCTGGTGTCTTTCACAGTGAACGCTGATGCAAAATACTTGTACAGGTGTTCCGCCGTTTCCATATCCCCCATTGGTATCTCTCCAGTACCTTTTTAGAGCGATCCAATATTACCTCTCTCGCTTCTCTTTGACACTTTATGACTCTAAATAAACATTTAACATCCTCTTTAATGTTATTGGCTAGCTTACCTTCCTATTCCATTTAGAGGTTCTTAACTGCTATTTAGTTGTTCCAATTAGTTTTTAAAAGCTTGTTAATCCCGTAAAATCTACCAATTCTTTTTGTAATATATAGTCCATTATTGGGTTAATGTTGGCTCTAACTTCTCTTCTTGGCCGGTTCGCCTTTAGAATACTTCTCCTGTTTGTGATCTAGATATGCTGTGCCTTCAATTGCTTCCAGAAATTTCAGCATTTGCTGCTCTGCCATCATCCCTTCCAGTGTTCTTTTCCAATCAGTTCTCGCCAACTCCTCTCTCAATACTCTAAATCCCTTTCTCTGCTGTAATATTGATACATCTGCGTTCAGCATCTTCTTCTCCGACTAAAATCTTTTATATTATGATTACTTCCACTTTGGGGTCTTTTACCTTAAGCTTTCCAGTCAATTCCACAACTACTTCAACCAGGGCCTCTTGCACTTGCAGGTCCATAGTTCTATCCGCAATGATTTCAATTCACTTGTTTTTTTGCCAACAGAGTAACGCCTCTCCTCTGCTTTCCTTCCTGACCTTTCGACATATAGTGCCTATTCTTGGACTTTAAGCTCCCAGCTGCAATCTTCATTCTTCCACGATTCAGTAATGTCCACGCCAGCATACATGCCAATCTGTAACTGTGCTACAATACAAGTTCATCTACCTGATTCCCCACGCTGTGTGAATTAAAATATAATACCTTCACCCTCTATTCAACGTTCTCGATTTTGTCCACCTTTTACTTTGTGACTCATCGTGTTGACAGAATTATTTGCTGTCATTAGCCTCTCCTTGTTAGGAGCCTCAATATACATTAGTATTAGTAAACTAACTGCCTCATATTCAGCACGATCTCTCTTGTTCCCACTGCCCTGCCAGAAACTTTCCCGAACAGCTTCAGCGAACCCGCCCACATGGATATTCAGGTTTAATCCGCCCCGTTTGTACAGGCCTTACATTCTCCAGAGGGGATCCCGATGATCTTTAAATCTGAATCCTTGCCTGCTCCCTACAACAACTCAGCAGCAACACATTTACCTGGCAATTCTTCCTATCCTCACCATTCCTGGCACATGCCAGAGACAGCAATCCAGCGATTAGTACCCTGGTGGTCACAATTCTCAGCTTTCTACTGCGCTGACTAAAATCTGTTCAGGACTTCCTCACGTTCTCTCCTTAGTCCAGGGGCAGCATTCATGTTCAAGGACCCTTGCCAACCAGGCCATGCTCTCTTCCTCTGCAACCATCGGGCAGGAGGCAGGAGAGCCTTCGGTAGCGCACCACCTGTTCAGGAGCAGCTATGACCCGTCGGCCATCCCAGGCTGCTGAACGAGAGAAGGTAACTTCTCTCACCCAACACTGAAAAGATCTCACAACCTACAGACTCACTTTCAAAAACTCGATCCTCAAATTGTCAATATTTATTTTTCTTTTTAAAGCTTTTTATTAGTTTTCAAACAAACATAAAAATAAAAATATCGAATACAGAGACGTTGAGAGTACATAATTGATAGGCTAGGATACAAATGCAATCAGTTAATAATTCAAATATATTAACCTCCCAAACTTATAGTATGTTACAAATCTGGAAAAAAAAACAAAAAAAAACAAAAAAAAACTAACCTCACCGACATGGATTATTGTATCATATGAAATATACACAGTGATGTCAATAACTCTGCACCTCTATCCAAATAATTAAAGATGATAAGAATAAGGTTTGGTAAAGGTCAGATTAACTCATATGAAAATGTTGAATAATTGGTCTCCAGGTTTCTTCAAATTTGAGCAAGACGTAAAAAATGACATTTTTAATTTTTTTCTAAACTCAAGCAAGAAATAGTTTGGGAAAACCATTGACATGTAGTTGGGGGATAACTTTCTTTCCAGTTCAACAGAAAAGATCTTCCAGCCATCAATATGACAAATGCAATCATTCGCCGAGCTGAGGGGGTAACCGACTGTTATCCACTATTGCTAAGCCGAAAATTGCAGTAATAGAATGAGGTTGCAATTTAATATTCAAAACTGTTGAAATAATGCCAAAAATATCTTTTCCGGTAATTTTGAAAACAAGGGCAAGACCAAAACATGTGAGTCAATGATGCAACTTCAGAATGACATCACTGTTTGGATTAACATGAGAAAAATATCGAGCAAGTTTGTCCTTGGACATATGAGCCCTATGTACAACCTTGAATTGTATTAAGGCATGTTTGTCACAAATAGAAGAGGAGTTAAATAACTGTAGAATTTTCTCCCACTGCTCTGTAGGTAAAGAGCAATGAAGTTCTCTTTCCCATTCCTTCTTCATTTTATCTGACATCCATGGTTGTATTTTCATCATCATATTATAAATGACGGCTACTAAACCCTTCTGACAGAGATTCAAACCTAGAATTTTTCGTAATATCAATTGGGTATAAATTCGGAACGGACTGTAACATATAATTCAAAAAAACTTAATTTGTAAGAATTTAAAAATGTGTTCTAGACAAATTATATTTATTGGACAACTGTTCAAAGGACATAAATCAATTACCTAAAAATGAATCACGAACACATGTTATACCTCGGGTTTTCTATAGTTCAAAGGCTTGGTCCATAAAAGAGGGCTGAAAAAAAAAGTTATCTATAATAGGGCTTCATAGGATGAACTTTTGCAAACCAAAAAATTTACGAAATTGAAACCATATTCGTAATTTATATTTAATTATAGTTAGTTATTTGTTTATTCAGTTTAGAAAAAAAAAACAAAGGGAAGCGAAGATCCTAAAATAGAAAACAGTGAAAAGCCTTGTACAAATTTACATTCCAAATTTACACATTCTGGACTTTGTAATGTCTCCGATTCCTGTTTCCAGAATATTAAATATCGCATGTTGACTGCCCAGTAGTAAAATGGCTTTGTCAAACCACCTTCTTTCTTAGACTTCTGTAAGTATATTTTACTTAATCTACGATTTTTGTTCTGCCACACATCCAAGGATATTTTGAAATAAATAATATCAAAAAAAGATTTAGGAATAAAAATTGGTAGTGCCTGAAATAAATATAAATATTTAGGTAAAACTGTCATCTTAATAGCATTGATTCGATTAACCAATGAGAAAGACAATGTTGACCATCTACTAACAAGTTGCTTGATTTGGTCAATTAAAGGTGAAAAGTTAAGTTTAAATAAGCTTTTATGTTTCTTGGTGATTTTAATACCAAATAAGTAAAGATATCTGTAACTACTTTAAATGGTAGATTGTTATATATTAGAACTTGCATATTTAATAGGAATAATTCACTTATTAAAATTCACTTTATAGACAGAAAATCTAAAATAACAGGAATAAATCTCTCAGGATCACAGATGTATAATAACAAATCATCAACATATAGTGATAGCTTATATGGCCCTTCCCCATGGGTAATATCAATAACTGTTGCACTTCTCTTCCTGACGAACTTAACATATTCCACACAAGTTTCGAACAGAATAGGAGCGTCCCGCCCCCTCTGGATGAACCAGATCTGGTGGCTTCAAGATTCATCGTCACCGGGGAAGACGTTAGAAGAACCTTCATGAAAATAAATCCAAGGAAGGCAATGGGCCGAATGGCGTCCCGGGACGGGTTCTCCGGACCTGTGCAAGCGAGCTCGCTGGAGTGTTTTCTGACATCTTCAACTTCCCCTGCTTCAGTCCAAGTTTCCCTCGTGTTTGAAGAATGCAACGGTAATCCCGCTGCCGAAAAAAAGCAAGGTAGCATGCCTAATTGACTAACGACCTGTGGCTCTAGCATCAATTGCTATGACGTGCTTCGAGCGATTGGTTAAGTTACACATCAACCATAACCGAACTGTCAACATGGACACTTTGCAATTCGCCTACCGGACCAACAGGACAACGGCAGATGCCATTTCTCTGGCACGGTGTTCCTCCTTCGAACACCTAGAGAATAAAGACGCAAATGTAAGGTTCATTTTCATTGACTAAACCTCTGCCTTTAATAGCATCATTCCAAATAAACTGATTCTTAGGCTCTGGAACCTGTGTCTTAGCAATCAGATCTGCAGCTGGATCCACAACTTCCTCACAGACAGGACCCAGGCTGTAAAATTAGGGGACAAGGTCTCCTCTACAATAAATGTGAGCACCAGTGCCCCACAAGGCTGTGTACTCAGCCCCCTGCTGTACTCACTGTACACCAAGGATTGTATCGCCAAGTTTCCATCAAACTCAATATATAGGTTTGCCGGTGAGACCACAATTGTAGGCCGTGTCTTGGGTAATGATGATTCTGAGTACCGAAAAGAAATTAAGAACCTGGTGGCATGGTGCGAAGACAATAATCTATTCCTCAACGTCAGCAAGACGAAGGAATTGATTGTTGACCAGAAGGTGTAGCGGACCTCACGACCCCATCTATATCGGTGGTGCGCAGGTGGAACAAATCGAAAGCTTTAAGTTCCTCGGGGTGAATATCACAAATGACGTGACTTGGTCTAACCAGGCAAAGTCCACTGCCAAGAAGGCCCGTCAGCACCTTTACTTCCTGAGAAAGCTGAAGAAATTTGGCCTGTCCCCTAAAATCCTCACCATTTTTATAGGTGCACAGTAGAAAATATTCTTCTAGGGTGATTCACAACCTGGTACGGAGATTGTGCAGTCCAAGACCGGAAGAAGCTGCAGAAGATCGTGAACATAGCCCAGCACATCACACAAACCAATCTGCCATCCTTGGACTTACTTTACATCACACTCTGTCGGAGCAGTGCTACCAGGATAATCAAGGACACGACCCACCCAGCCAACACGCGTTTTATCCATCTTCCCTCCGGGAGAAGGTTCTGCAGCATGACGATTCGTACGGTCAGATTTGGGAACAGCTTCTTTCTAACTGTGATAAGACTGCTGAAGAGATCCTGACACGGATCTGGGCCCGACCTTCCAAATATCCGGACCTGACTTGCACTACCTTACTTTCCCTTTTCTATTTTGTAATTATGACATATAATTTAATTTTTTATTATACTTAATTCGATTTGTCCTTCAGGGAGCGCAAATCGCAGAATCAAATATCGCTGTGATAATTCTACGCTCTACTATCAATTATTTGGTGACAATAAAGTGAAGTAAAGTAAAGTACCAAAAATGTTGAATGAGTAGAAATGGCTAGGGGTTCTAAAGCAATATCAAATAGTAGAGGACGAAAAGAAAAGTCTTGACTCGTGCCACGAAATATCTGAAAAAAGGGAGATATTTGTTTGTCGGTAAGAACCGAAGACAAAGGGTTATTATATATTAATTTAATCCATGATATACATGTCGGGCTGAAGTTAAAATACTGCGGAGTATGGAATAAATATTGCCATTCAACTCTGTCAAACGCTTTTTAAGCATCTAAGGAAATGACGCATTCTGGGTTTCTAGATGTAGGAGTGTGAGCTATATTAATTAATTTTCTAAAAGATGAATAACGATTTTTAATAAATCCCATTTGGTCCTCAGATATAATTTGAGGTAATATGTTTTCCAATCTACTGGCCAAAAGTTTGGTAAAAATCTTGGAATCCATATTCAGCAAGGATATTGGCCGATATGATGCACATTCAGTAGGGTCTATCTTTTTTTTTTAAGAAGTAAAGACATGGAGGCGTCATAAAAAGATTGCGGTGGTTTACCTGCAGTTAACGCATCCTTAAAAATCCATTATGAAAGAATCATCGGAAAATTCTGATTGATATAGAGAGTTATAAATCTTGAAATGCTTTATTTATCTCTTTATAATCAATCGTCAAAGTGCCATCTCGTTAACGAATCTTAATGATCTGTCGTTTAACTGAAAGAGTTTTCAATTGATTAGCCAATAATTTATCAGATATTTCCCCATGATTACAAATTGAGTCCTAGATTTAACTAACTGATTTTCAGTCGAAGAGGATATCAGCAAACTGTGCTCCATTTGAAGTTCAACTCTCTTTTTACAGAGTTCTTTACTAGGGGTCACAGAGTAAGTCTTATTAATTTCTTTAATTTTATCAACCAACATATGTATTTCAGTGTTAATTCGTTTTCTGACTCCAGCAGAGTATGAAATAATTTGTCAACGGATAAAAGCTTTAAAAGTATTCCATAATATTCCACTAGAAGTTTCTTCTGTAAGGTTTGTTGAAAAAAAAAACAAATCAATTTGTTGTTTAATAAAGTTTAGAAAGTCTCATCACTGATGTGGAGTTGAACCTCCATGATTTAAAAATTGAGGATGAATCCGTTGTCTTAATAGATTGCTTCAAAGGTGTATGATCAGAGATAGTAATAGAGTCGTAGTTACAATCAATAACGTCCGCAAGGAAACGATGATCAATAAAGAAATAGTCAATTCCGGAGTAATTATTATAAACATGCGAAAATATTGAAATTTTTTATCCTTGGGATGTAGAAATTGCCAAATTTCAGAGATTCCAGAAATAACCATAAAGGAGTTGATGAGAGAGGCCGATTTATTCGGAAGAACCTGAATGAACATAGATCTGTCCATCGAGGGATTAAACATTTTAAAAATTTGGGACATTCAATATTCGAAGCATAAACATTAACTAAAACAATTTTTTGTATGAAAAGTAAATCAGTAAGGAGCAAAAATCTACGGTGTGGATCTGAAATTGTTTCATAACGTTTAAAAGAGGTTGAGGAATCTATAAAAATAAAAACGCCTCTTACTTTAGCTTGAGAATTCGAAAGATACAGTTGTCACTTCAAAAACCTAAATAATGCTGACAATCCTCCTTCCTCACATGAATTTCTTGTGCAAAGATAATATTAGCATTCATTCCGTGGAATACGTCAAATACTTTATCCGTTTAATCGGATGATTTAAACCATTTGTTTTCCAAGAAACAAAATTAATAATCTTATCCATGTTGTTCATATATATCGTAGTAAATGCACAAGTTTAAGCAGAAAATAAACTCATTAATGTGGAAGAGGGGAGCAGGTTCAAAGAGGAACCGAAGTTACGATACGTCAGCCATTTTGGTAGTATCAAGTTAGCCCATGAAGGTAAAATAAAGCGAAAAGCAAAAGCAAAATAGAAACCACTCCCCCACCCACGAAAACACAAATAAAGGCCAGAGAGTGGCGAGCAGGCAAACTAACACTAATTTTACTCACATCTCACAGAAAAAAAAGATATAAAAAAGACATAAACCACCCATATTCAAAAAAGGTAAAGGGTTAGTATAACAGTAATAAGACGATAAAATTAATATTACTAAAAAAAAGAAACGATTAAGAAAGATAGAAGGGAAAAAAAACTAAACCGTTGAAACCTAAAACAGGATAGCTTTTTACTAATAATTCGAAAGAAGACCAGCAATCTTGTTCAGACACAACTGAACGGATGTGAAGTGTTCAAGAACTGAGGTCTTATGGGAAGAAGAAACGACATCTTGGAAAAAGAAATTAAAAAAAGACTAAATACTTCAGCACACAAGATACAAGGGAGAAGCGTATTCAAACTTAAATAACATTTAATTAGCAGCTTTGAACATCAAAAGAATAATAGTCAATATTTATTTTTAATTCTTTGTTGTTACTTTGTTCTCCTTTTTTGTATTTGCACAATTTGTTGTCTTTTCCACATTGGTTGTTTGTCCGACTGTATTGGTAAACAATTTTCCATTGATTGTATGTTATTTCTTTGTATTTACTGTGATAGGTCTGAAAAAAAAAATATCTCAGAGCTGTTTCGGTGACGTGTACTTTGATAATAAATTTACTTTGAAATTTGAACTTGGTAGGTTTTAGACAGAACTAATTTTCCCACAGACGACGGACTGTCCGTGTGTCGGGGTGCCCTTCTGGGGGAAGCTGCACAAACACTGGCGTTCAGAGTCCTATTGCTTGTGACAGCTTAAACAGATTTGGACAAAAATTGAGTTTGGCTCATGGGTAAATTTGAGATGACATTTACAAATTAAATAAAGAATCGATGTCACTGAATTGTTGCGAATATTGTCAATATTGTCACGGGATTCACCAGAATATAAATGAATTGAAAATATTAGCATGAAAATTGTTATGGGGTTCATCCAGTTCAGTGTTCTGTGTCTGTTGGGTCAAATATCTGACATGTGCACCCTTAAAAAGGACCAGAATCTCGACGTGGGGTTTCGATGGTTGTGTACCTCAATGGCCCAAAGAACTATGTTGGTTTGTGTTAGGCCTCAACGCTTTGGGTGAAGATAGGGTAGAGACTTTCTGGATGTGAAGTTCGCAGAAGCTCAATTAGAAGAAGCTGAGCTGTTGGCATCAGGAAATAATACTTTACTCAGAGAGATGTGACGAAACAACCATTTCCTTTTATTTTTGAGAAGTAAAGTAGATAAGGAGGCCACGTGGTTAATTTCTGAAGTTAACCCCATCCGGTACATGGGATTTATCTACGTTCAGACCTTTGACATTCCACGCAGTTCATGCTAGAGTCTTGCACAATTAACATTAATGCAAAATACTTGTTCAGGTGCTCCGTCGTTTCCACATTAGGATCTCTCCAGCACATTTTTACAGCGGTCCAATACTCCCTCTCTCGCTTCGACCTAGCACCTTATGTCTCTCAAGAAACATTTAGTATCCTCTTTTATATTATTGGCTAGCTTACCTTCCTATTCCATTTTGAGGATTTTAATGGCTTTTTTGTTTTTCCAATTAGTTTTTAAAACCTTGCTGATCCCCTAAAATCCAGCAATTCTTGTTGCACTATATAGCCAATGTTTGGGTGTATGTTGGCTCTAACTTCTCTTCTTGGCCAATTTGCCTTTAGAATAGTTCTTCCTGTTTGCGATTTATAAATGCTGTACCTTCAGAAATGCTTCCAGAAATTCCAGCCATTGCTGCTCTGCCATCGTCCCTTCCAGTGTTCCTTTCCAATCAGTACTCGCCAACTCCTTTCTCATGACTCCAAGTCCTTTTTCTCTGCTGTAATACTGATACAAGTGCGTTTAGCATCTTCTCCGAGTAAATTCTTTTATATTATGATTACTGCGGGTATGGAGTCTTTTACCTTAAGCTTTCCAGACAATTCGCCAATTACTGCAACCAGTACTTATTGCACTTGCAGTTCCATAGTTCTATCCGCAATTATTTCATTCTATTTATTCTTTTTACCAACAGAGTAACGCCTCCTGTCTGCTTCCCTGCCTGACCTTTCAACATATTGTGTATTCATGGACCTTAAGCTCCGAGCTACAATCTTCATTCTGCTACGATTCAGTAATGTCAACACGATTAAACATGCCAATCTGTAACTGTGTTACAGTGCAGGTTTATCTACCTGATTCCCTATGCTGTGTGAATTAAAATATTATAACTTCAGTCCTCTGTTCAACATTTTCGATTTTGTCCGCCTTTTACTTCGTGACTCATAGTGTTGTCTGATATATTTCCTGTCGTTAGCCTTTCCTTGCCAGGTGCCTCAATATACATTAGCTCTATTTGTAAACGAACTGCCTCATATTCAGCACTAACTCTGTTGTTCCCACTGCCCTGCCAAAAATATTCTCGAACAGCTTCAGCGAAGCCGCGAACATTGATATTCAGATGTAATCCGCCCCTTATGTAATCCGCCACACGTTCTCCAGAGGGGATCCCGATGATCTTTAAATCTGAATCCTTGCCTGCTCCCTACAACAACTCATCAGCCACACACTTACCTGGCAATTCTTCCTATTCTCACCATCACTGGCACATACCAGAGCCAGCAAAGCAGCGATTACTACCCGGGTGGTCGCGATTCTGAGCTATCTACGGAGCTCCCTAAAATCTATTCGTTGTCTCATTAGATCAGCCGGCAGCATTCATCAACAGGGACCCTTGCCATCCAGGCCATGCTCTCTTCTCTCTGCAGCCATCGGACAGGAGGCATCAGAGCCTTCAGCAGCTTACCACCGGGTTCAGGAACAGTTATGACACGTGGACCATCCCAGGCTGCTGAAACAGAGAAGCTAACTTCTCTCACCCCAACACTGTACAGATCTCACAACCTAGAGACTCGCTTTCAAGAACTCGATACTCAAGTTGTCAATATTTATTTTTTAAATCTTTTTATCAGTTTTCAAACAAACATAAGAAGAAAAACATTGAGTGCAGAGAGTTTGAGAGTACATAATAGTTAGGGTAGAATACAGATACGAACAGTTAATAATTCAAATATAATAACCATCCAAAGTCATAGTATGTTACAAAAAATAGCAAAATAGACAAAACTCGCCCAAAAATAATTTTAAAAACTAAATTAACTGGCATGTGTTATTTACTGCTATTTATAGTCTTATTTTGGTAGTTAGAACCTTTACGTTTCATGAGGCCACTTTATAAGGTAAGCCTGTATACTTGCTCTTTAATATAAACATCTAATCAGCCAATCATATGGTGGCAACGCAATGTATAGAAAGAGGCAGACATGGTCAAGCAATTCAGTTGTTGTTCAGAGCAAACATCAGAAATGGGGAACAAACGTGAGCTAAGTGGCTTTGACGACAGTTGACAGTTCACGCCAGACGGATCGTTTAGAGTATTTCAGAAACTGATGATTTAATGATTTTTTACGCACGACAGTCTGTAGAGTTTACAGAGAAGGGTGGGATACAAATCATCCTGTTCTGTGGGTGAAAATGACTTGTAAGTAGAGAGGACAGAGGAACGTGGAGACTACTTGGTGAAAGGTGTGCACAGTTCTGGTCTTCCATTGCAGGAAAGATGTCGAGAGGTTGCAGATATACTAGAATGCTGCCCGTATTAGAGAGCATTGTCTTCTACGAGAGGTTGAACACACTTAGTTTATTTTCACTGGGGTGACGGGATGAGGTTTAGAAAATTATGAAAGGCATGGACGTTCAGTATGATTCCCAGGGTTGAAATGTCTGACACCAGAGGACGCGCATTTACAGTGAGAGGTCATCATTCCAAAGGAGATGAGAAAGGCATGTTACTGCACAGACAGTGGTGTGTGCCTGGTATACGCTGCCTGGAATTGTGGTATGTGTAGATACGTTAGAGACCTTTGAAATATGATTAGACAGGTATAATCAGCATAAAGGAAGGATATCTCCATTGTGCAGGCGGAAGGTATTTATTTAATTGGCCATTTATTGACAGATTGATTTGATACGGTACATTGTAGGCCGAGTGGTCTATGTTCTGTGTTCTGAGAGATTAAAATATGAGTGTAGCAAAGCCTCCACTGCCGATCATCACTGTAACTGACTGTCCACTGTGTCTGTAGTCAGGGGATATCGGTCGGACGGCTGGCAGCGAAGAACTCCCTCAGACATTTATATTTGAGGTGAGGTTGGGCGTTTGGGACTGGGTCTCCAGATGGATCGAGGCGAGGAGGGAGCGCCTGAAGACCTGGCAGAATTCACGGACAGCAAAGACACAGAGAAGGGGGTTGAGGGCGCTGTTGAAGGAGGCCAGGGCGACAGTGAATAATGACCAGTCCTGGGAAATCGGTGTGGTGAAAGTCGATAGGAGGTCGCACACAGCGTTGGGGATCCAACAGATCATAAAGGCCACGACCACGGTGATGATGCGGCGGACAGGTTTCTTCGATTTGGCGAACCTGTTCCCTTGCAGTCTCCAACCTATCAGGAAGTAGCAGATGATCATAATTAGAAAGGGGAGGCCGAAGGTGAAAACAAATCAAACTGGTTCCAAGACGGTCGATTCCTTCTTCAAATCCCGAAGCAGGAGGACAGGCAGGCACATGACGAAGGCTAGGATCCAGACTCCGAAGGAGGACGCACGAATCCACGTGAGGCTCAGATGTTGCAGGAACCACGTGGGCCGAGTAATAGACAGGCAGCGGCAGCTGCTGATCAGACATACAGACTCGTGCTGGCGGATGCGTCGAGGAACATCAAGATTCCAATAAACTTACAGGAAAACTAGGCGTTGGCCATGCGGAAGGGAAGGGTCAGGCAATCGATCAGATCAGTCAGAGCCAGAGTCAGGAAACACTCCATGTGGACATTACTCCTCATCTTGAAGCCAATCACCCAGATGACTGTGACGTTACCCGGGACCCCCAGAAGGAATGTGAGGGCGAAGATGACCATTGACGTGATGGAAGGTGCTCTCCACTGCATGTTTCCAACTGCCGTGAAATTCCCAGCGAGCGTCAAATTGCACACTTCCTCGGATAAGAACATCGTATGATCTGGTGGGGAAGATATTGTGGAAGTGAGAATGATACAGAATGGAGGGGCGGCGAATTCAGGAGGCAAGCCGAGAGCGAAGAGGGTACGAGAGGAAGTGGAGTAGAGATGGGGCGTAACACGGTACAGAAACCTAACACAACGCAACGGCAGTGAAGGCGGCGGAAGTCTGCTGAGAGACCAGAGTCGTCTCTCATTCCAAGCCACTGGACCCTGACCGTCACGTCCCCGACCTGTTAAGGACCATCTGATGTATGACCATACATTAGCTTCCCCAAATTAGACAGTCACGCGCGGCCGATCTCCATTAAGGGAATACACGCTAACACTGCCGTTATGTGAATCCTGGATCGGCCTCTTCAGCCAGCCGAGGACCCACGGATGACAATCCCTTAGAAGAACATTCTACTGGACTCGATTGATCAAACTACTGCGAGCACTAATTCTAGCTCCCGTGAACTTGCGGGATTCCTGCGGGTACTTCGCTTTCCTCCCACATTCCAAAAACGCTCTGTCTCTTATGTTAATTGACCTGTGTAAGCTTTTCTGTTGTTTGGCTCGGGTTACCTAGGTGCGTTGATGGGCAGTGCGGATCGTTGGGTACTTTAGTAACTTGATGTATGGCATTATCGCCAAAAGATAAACTTATTTTAGTGATATATACGAGTGACGATACAGCTGATTCTGATATGGGTCTTTGTTGTGCACTGAGACAGGTAAAGGGGCTGAGAGAAGGGAATCATGATTGGGAAAAGGGGAATGGAGATGGGAGGAAGCGGGAAGCACCATTCTGCAATAATGAATAAACTAATTGTTTGGAATCAAATGACCTTCCCTGGTGTCTCAGGTCCGCGCATGTTTGCATCAGCGCCAGCAACCGCTCCCAACACCCACCCTGGCACTCCTTCTCTGGTACCTGTCCCTCATCCCTCCCGTGGCGCTTCACCTTCGCCATTCCCAGCATCCCTTGCTGCCGCGCGACGCTTTCCGGTCCATGCTGATAAATACAGTACAGTGGAAAGGTCGAAGCCACCGTCTCTACCGAAATGGGCCCAGGACGTTTGCAAAGTCCTGCAAGAACGCAGAAGAATCCAGCACAGGAATACTCCACAATTTTGTACCGAAACAATCAAATCGGTCATCACATGCCTGCGTAACTAATGGCGTCTGCTGACACAATGTCAATTTCCCTCACATTCATGTTCCCATCCAAGAGGCTCTCAAAAGCCTCAATGTATCTGCCTCCACCACCACTCTTTCAGCGCATTCCAGGCACCCAACGCTCTCTGTCAAAAAAGGCGGACAAGAAGTTCAATGAAAAAATAACTGATTTTAAATTATTTGAGGATATAGACATTTTTACTACATTCCCCAGGTGCCTCCAGACAGTGCGCATGCGTACTTCACGAAGTTCGGAGCAACTGCTCCCGTCGTGTTTTTGTCTGCCGATTGTTTTTCTGGCGTGTGGATCCGCCTTTGTCCCACCCTGCGCGCAGCTTTTTTATGTCCTCCCTCGCCCCGAGGCGGGCGGTCGAGGTGGATCAACCAATGGTTAGAAACGGCAACGGTTGTCGCCGTCGGTCACCCTCTTCTCCCGCCATCATATTTGGGTTGGAAGGGCGGGCGCGCTCTTTGAGGGAAGGGGCGGTGGGTTTGGGTGGGAGCGGTGGCGGTAGATACCGTTGGTCAGAAGGGTGCTCTTCGGACTTGCCACGGAGGAGAGAAGGTACAGACTGGCGGAAAAAAAAAATACTTTCTAGAGCGAGGTCGGTTGGATCGTGGCGTCAGATGTTGGTGGACCCACGTCTTTGCCCTGTGCTCCCCCTAGAACAGACGGCAGAGATCGCCTCTGCGTGAAATTGTCACGTGACTTGCTGAGTGTGGATCTTTATGCTACTGTACCGCCTCTCCCGGAGGAACTCAGTGGGTCGGGCAGGATCTGTGGAGGGGAATGGACCGTCAACATTTCGGGCCGAGACCATCCCTCTGGACTGAGAGTGGACGGTAAATAGTCAGAGAAATGAGGTGAGGGGTGGGGATGGGGCAAGAGCTGGGGAGTGAGAGGTGGATCCAGGTGAGGGGGAGGTGGGAAGGTGGAGATAGTGACGGGGGTGGGAGGTGAGGGGTTGGGGCAACACGGGGCTGCAGAAGATGGAAATTAATTCAGTAGAAGGTTAACAAAGTGGTAAGAGAGTATTTGTTATAGAGAGTGCAAGGAAATGGAAGCTGCCAACTTGTTGATGGTTAGAGGGGCTGAATGGCCACAGAACGAAAAGATCGGAGAGAGTGAATAGACCTGCGAGGTAATCTCAATACACAGAGGCAGTGAGTACCTGGAATGAGCTGTTCAGTGTTTGCATCGTTGGTTATTTACCTCGGGTTCAGTGTCCTCACCGTGTTTGGGAATTCCCACTCACTGTCGTCTGTCTGTGAGCAGCTGGAAACTAAACAAACACTCAAGATGCTGGAGACCTGAAATCACATCAGAAATTGTTTGAAGCCATTCAAGCACAGGGTGTTGGAGCTGAAACATTTACTTTTCTACGAGTCTGTGGTGGCCAGTGTTGTTGAGTGCTGGGGCAGCAGGCTGAGGGTAGCAGACACCAACAGAATCAACAAACTCATTCGTAAGGCCAGTGATGTTGTGGGGGTGGAACTGGACTCTCTGACGGTGGTGTCTGAAAAGAGGGTGCTGTCCAAGTTGCATGCCATCTTGGACAATGTCTCCCATCCACTCCATAATGTACTGGTTAGGCACAGGAGTACATTCAGCCAGAGACTCATTCCACCGAGATGTAACACTGAGCGTCATAGGAAATCATTCCTGCCTGTGGCCATCAAACTTTACAACTCCTCCCTCGGAGTGTCAGACACCCTGAGTCAATAGGCTGGTCCTGGACTTATTTCCACTTGGCATGATTAACATTATTATTTAATTATTCATGGTTTTCTATTGCTATATTTCTTCACTATTCTTGGTCGGCGCGGCTGTAATGAAAAGTTTCCCTCGGGATCAGTAAAGTATGTCTGTCTGTCTGCCTGTCTTTGTTCGTCTCCACAGATATTCTTCATCCATTGAGTGTTTCTTGTTTTTGCAGATTTTTAGGACATTTCGTTGGAATGATTTAAGTCTCCTGGGAAACTGGCTTGTACAGGACGCACAATGTATTTCTTTCTCTTGCAGCACAGAAACACGGCTTTCGGCCCATCTAGTCTGTGCAATTCTCTGCATGGACCAATCCACGTGCACCCAGACTCTAGATGTCAATACTTTCCCCATCCATGTACCCAGACAAACTTCACTTAAATGCTGCAATTGAACCCGCATCCACGTTTGCATCACCTTCTGACTGAAGTAAAAATCACAACGAACAGGGTTGTCGGAACAGATCTGTTCAGAACAGTCCTGGGTACCGGTTTCCAGAGAGAATACGCTTCTCACTCTACCAGCACCCTCTGCCTTTGTGGTCAGGTCATCTCAGTATCCACAAAGCCAAGTTCCCCTGGATCTCTGCTTCCTGCCACCCTGACCCGGCCTAATCTGGGGAACATTTTCAAAATTCTCACTAAAATCCATTTGGCGCTTCTGCATGAATTTCAATAGACAGCAGACAGTAGGTGCAAGAGTAGGCCATTCGGCCCTTCTAGCCGGTACAGCCATTCACTGTGATCATGGTTGATCCTGCCCTCTCCCCATATCCCTTGACCACGCTATCTATAAGCTAATATAAAATACAATTTCAATAAATACTCCCGAGTACCTTAAATTCAGTGAACAGTGAAAAGATAAGCGCAGAATATATGAAAAAGACCGAAAAAATGAAGTTCCATTGGGGCAAAGAAATTGAAATTCCGTGAAATTGAAACTCTAGTTGTGTGTGTGTGTGTGTGTGTGTGTGTGTGTGTGTGTGTGTGTGTGTGTGTGTGTGTGTGTCTGTGTGTGTGTGTGTGTGTGTGTGTGTGTGTGTGTGTGTGTGTGTGTGTGTCTCTGTGTGTGTGTGTGTGTGTGTCTGTGTGTGAGAGAATGTGTGTGTCTGTGTGTGTGTGTGTCTGTCTGTCTGTGTTTGTGTGTGTGTGTGTCTGTGTGTGTGTGTGTCTGTGAGTGTGTCTCTGTGTGTGTCTTCTGTCTGTGTGTCTGTGTGTGTGTGTGTGTGTGTGTGTGTGAGTGTGTGTGTGTGTGTGTATGTGTGTGTTTGTGTGTGTGTGAGTGTGTGTCTCTGTGTGTGGGTCTCTGTGAGTGTGTTTGTGTGTCTGTGTGTGTGTGTGTGTGTGTGTGTGTGTGTGTGTGTGTGTGTGTGTGTGTGTGTATTTTGTGAGGGAGAAATGAGCAGAAACTTAAATGGAAGATAGAAAAATAGATAGATGGACGGAAGCACAGATAGACAGAGATATTTCCCCATCACAGGAAAATTCATTACTGCAACATGAGAGAATTAAAGAGATCGGCGTGGGCAGAAACACCAGCATGGACTTTGTAGACCTCACTACACACATCGATGCTGTGAAACTCCATGGACAAGGTGGAGCGAACTGCCCGCTTGCATGAGCAGAATATGTTGGTTGCAGAGGGGCAGTGTGTGGTAGGCGGTGCAAGAGGAACTCTATCACTATTAGGGCAGCCAGAAGATCAGGTTAGCGTGGCTGGCCTGTATCCATTTTAAATGGACGCTACAAACAAACATATCACTGTCTCCCATACCCATCACTCCGCAGGGAACGCTCCCTCCGTGATTCCTCTTTTCATCTGTCCCTCACTGCTGATCTTCCACCCGACACTTTTCCCTGCAAGTGGACAAAGTACACCACCTGTCCACTCGGCTCTCGTCAGGGCCCCAGTCATTTCTCCCAGGTGAGGCACCACTTCAGCTGCCAAACTGCTGTGGAAGTCTGTTGTGTTTCCTGCTCCCGATGCGGGCTTCTGTACATTGGGGAGACCCGTGATGAACTGGGGTTGATTTCATTGAGCACCACCACTCCATCGGTGACAAGATCAGCTTTCCGGCGTCCAAACATTTTAACTCTGATTTTCATTCCCATTTTGGCTCCGTTGCTTCCTCTCCGGTCACGGTGCAAGAGCAACAACTTGCTTTCCGTCGAGTTTGTCTCCAAACTGATGTCATGAATGTCGGTAAAAAATAATCCCTCACCCCTCCCTTTTCCTTCTATTCACCTCTCTGGTCCCTTGCCTATGTTCACCCGCCTATCACTTCACACGGCGTCTTGACCTGCTTCCGTTCTCCCTGTGCTCCACTATCCCCTCTTACCAGATCCTCTCCAGCCCCTTACCTTCCATACTCACCTGGCTTCACCTGTCACTTTCCCCTCCCCACGATATTTTAGCCTGGAGTCTTCCTCCTAACTTTCCAGAACTGAAGGAAGGTCTCGGCCTGAATCGTAGACTGTTGATTCATGTCAGAAATGCCGCCCGACCTGCTGAGTTCCTCCAGCATTTTGTGTGTGGTGCTTTGGATTTCCAGCATCTGCAGAAATCCATGTGTTTAAGATATTGACATGTACATACTTTTTGAAAATTTGAAATGGATGAAGACGCACGGACGAGTAAATCTGTAAGACCATCAGATACCGGAACAGAGATAGGTCATTCTTTGATTTTGATCCACCAGTAAATCATGGTCTGATCCGATTCTTCCTGTCATCCCCACTCCCCTGGTTTCACACCATACCCTTTCATGCCCTCTGACTGAAGTAATTTCTCCTCACCTCAGTTCTAAACAGACGTCCTTCAATTCTGAATGTTTCTATGAACTCCAGGGAATCCAGCCCAAGAGATGCTGGACGTTCCTCATATGGTAAATCTTTCCTTCCTGAAATCATTCTCATGAATCTTCTCTGAAACCTCTCCTACATCAGTATATCCTTTCTAAAATAAGACCAAACTGCACACAATACTCAAAGTGTGGTCCCCCGACAGCCTCACCATCGTGTCTCTGCTCTTGTATTCTGTACCTCTAAAAATGAATGCCAACATTGCATTTGCCTTCTTCACCACCGACTCAACCTGGAAGGTAACATTTCGGGATCCTGCACAAGGACTCCCAAGACCACTTGCATCTCTGCATTTTGAATTCTCTCCCCAACTAAATAATTGTCTGTCCACCGAAGTGCATAATCATACACTTTCCAACTTGGTATTTCATTTGCCAACTCTTTGCCCATTCCCATAAACTATCTAAGTCTCTCAGTCGGGTCTCTGTTTCCTCAACACTACCCGCTCCTCCACCTATTTTTGTATCATCGGCAAACCTAGCCACAAATCCATTAATACCATTGTCCGTATCATTGACATACATCGTAAAAAGCAGCGGTCCGGACACCGACCCCTGTGGAACTCATAACCGGCAGCCAGCCAGAATAGAACCCCTTTATTCCCACTCTGCTTTCTGCTGACCAGCCAATGCTCCACCCATGCTAGTAACTTCCCTGTAATTCCATGGCCTATTATCCTGCTAAGCAGCATCATGTGAGCACCTTGTCAAAGTCTTCTGAAGATCCAAGTACACTATATCTACTGCATCTCCTTTGTGTACCCTGCTGATAATTTCCTCAAAGATTCGCAGTGGGTTTCTCAGGCAGGATTTTCCTTTCAGGAATCCATGCTGGCTTTGGCATCTCTTGTTATGTGTCTCAGGTACTCCGTAATCTCATCCCTAACAATCGATTCCAACAACTTCCCAAACCACTAACACGTCTATAGTTTCCTTTCTGCTGCCGCCCACCCTTCTTAAATAGCGGGGTAACATTTCCAATTTTCCAGTCACCTGGTACAATGCCACAAATCTAACAATTCTTGAAAGATCATCGTTAATGCCTCTGCAATCTCTCCGGCTGCTCCCTTCAGAATACAAGGAAGCATTCCATAAGGTCCATGGGATTTATCCAACCTCAGACCATTGAGCTTCCTGAGCATCTTCTCAGTCATAATTTTCACTGCACAAACTTCACTTCCGTGACACTCTTGAATGTCCGATATACTGCAGATGTCTTCCAATCATTCAGTTCCACTGCCTTCTCTGCATCTCTCATTACAATATCTCCAGCATTAATTTGCATTGGTTCTATATCTACACTTGACTCTAATTTATTATTTATATTCTTAACAAAAAAGCTTTTAATACCTTCTTTGATATTTGTTGCCAGCTTCCTCCCATAATTCCTCTTTTCCTTTTCATCTGTGCCCGCGAGTATATTCGAACCCTTTGGGTTCAGGTGTAACCCTTCCTTTTCGTACTGGTCGTACCTCCCCCGGAAGAGGCCCCAGTGATCCAGGAATCTGAAGCCCTGACCACTAGACAAGTCTCTCAGCCACACATTAATACGCCTGACAATGATATTCTTTCATCGTTAGCAGGGGCACAGGCACCAATTCTGAGATTATTACCCCAGAGGTCCACAGGGGTCTGGTTAGCAACGTTTCTTTTTCTGTTCTATGTCAATGCATCGGATGACAGTATTGATGGCCCTGTGGTCAAATTTACGGATGAAGTCGGATATTGAAAGGTCAGGATAGAGAGCTCGTGGAGGGCTAAAGTATCAGGTTATCACAATGCCATACATACAACTTAAATGTACAAACCATAGGCTTACTCCGCGGCTTGAGATTCTTAATTGGAGAATGGCGCTTTATTCACAAAATCCTCATAGCCCACGTGACTGTGCACTGATCCCAGCAATGGAACCCGTCACTGCAGCTCCCCAGTGCACTATGTAGTGATTGCAAAGCTACGAAATTGCATGTGAATAGCCTCCCCTTCCCCAACTCCACTCTTTCTGCGTCACCGGCAGTCTGGGACATCTGACATCTCGCTGCCTCCGCCAGGACATTAAACTGTGACCATCTGTGGTCAGGGACTGATCTCTGGGGAACTCCAAACGCTTCCTCCTTCCAGTCTGAAAATGAACCACTCATCCAGCTGCACACTACCCGCAGTTTATCGATCTCCAACGAAAAAGCCTAATCACCTACTCCTGAGGATCAATAGCATTGCTGACTCTGAGTTTACCACTGTCAGATGCCATGAGGGACACAATAATCAGAAAGTTTCTCGTCGCGTCCGTGTAAATAAAATGTAATCTTAGTGGGTGTGTGGCGCATGCTCAGAATGCGAAGGAGATAGACAACCTGAGCAAAGTCACTGACTGATGAAGGGGAGGAATGATCCATTTTGATACAGAGAGGGAAGCAGAGAGTTTGATATTGTGCCTGATGACGGAACTGTAGACAGCTAGAAGATGAAATCTTCTTCCTCCAAATTGTTTTGTGCTGTAACAGTGTTTTTCTCTGAAGGCACCAAGGAGATTAAAATTACCTGAGTTGAAATGTTCTCCTTCACCCACTGACGTAGTCTGTAAACTTTTAACAGTGTAGAAATGTCAAAAGATCTGTGTGTGGGAATCACAAACACAACAGAACGATAGCTCCGCTGTATCTGTCAGTTCACCAGCGTTTGAATGCCAGTGATCCTTGAATGTCGAGGCCGAGATGCTGGAGAAGACAGCGCCCCACTCGCTGCCAGGAGAGCCCGATCACGTGTCCATGTCTGTGATCTGATTGGATACAATGCCGTGACGTTACAGCAGTTTGACGTCATACTCTGGCTCTCATTTTCGGAAGGGAATCAGTCAGCCATTGCAGATACACCAAACGCTTCGCACTGCGAAGCGGCCGTTCACCTGCTCCGTGTGTGTGAAGAGTTAACCCACCTTGTGATGCTCCGGTGAGTTTACAATAAATAGAGGCCACATTTCTGTCCGGAGTGAGCAATGAGCTTTACTCTATTATCCCAGCTGCTGCAGCACCAGCAACTGCACGTCAGGGAGGAAGATCAAATCAGCTCCGTGTTAAATGTTTAACCACCACGGTGACTGAAAGCCGCTGCAGGTTCATGAGGGATTGTTACTGTCAGATTCTGCAGTTCTTGTGAACCCTGGTCACTGAGCACTGGGGGACTCTGTTCTGCTGATGTTAGCCTTAAACTAGACTGATGTTTATTACTGTGTTCCGTGAAAGAAAAATCAGTTCTGTATCAAATCCCCTGTCTCTACCACACTCACTAATTTCAAAGGACTGTGCCTCAGACAGCTGGGTTGTTGCAATGCGCCTCTAAAGCCTGACAGCAGACTAGCGAGTGAATCTTCGGTGGAGCAAAGTCAGAATCCAAAGAGTTGCCAGCACCAATCAGGGCTCTAGGTCTCCGGAAAGAGACGGGGTCTGGAGCTTACAAGGAGGAGGAGGAAGAGGAACCAGACCAGAAGGGTGTGGCTATGAATGAAAGATGAGTAACATTTGGAAACTGGTCAATTGAAAAACAAAATGGTTAATGTCTACAAAACATTGCAGGTAATCTGCAGATCAGGCAACAAATGTGGAGAGGAATAAATGGACAGCATTTAGGCCGAGCCCTTTCAGCATGTCTGGACTGTGTACTCCTCTGCTTAGTTGTTGCTTGAACTGCAGAGCTCCTTAAGCATTGTGTGTGTGTGCGTCGCTGTTTTCCAGCAACTGCAGAATCTCTTCTGTTTCATATCTGCATTTGTAAGAGGATTGTACTTTGGCATTAAATAAACGAAATGCCTGTTGATATTGAGTGTATCGTTTATGGGAGCCGCTTTCTTGGTAAAAAAAAAAAAAAACCTGCTGATTTTTCTACACACAAAACAAACTGAGGTACAGGCATGAAACCAGTGCTTGCAGAAAGTTTTAATGGCACCGGGATTACCCATAAAGCGCTGCGTGTAAAATTTCGCTGTCGCTTGAAGCACCGATCAAATGCGCAGGCGTCAAGCTTGCCGCTGTCTTGGATAACTCCGCATGCGCGCAGTACACAAAATGTCGGGAGGACCGGCAGAGGTAACAGCGGGTGCTGGGTGGGCTTTAATTGAGTGACAATTGCTGTGAACACTGAACACCGTGACTCACAAACTCGGCACAGGCCAGGTCTTTTTCCTCTCTCTCAGCCCCATGAACCGTACTCGGGCCCCGGGAGCTTCCGGCTGATCAGGGAATGGGAGCAAATAGATCTCACAGACAGAGCCGAGCTCCAGAAAACTAAATGCAGGGATCAGGAACTCGTAGAAAGGGAACAAAATCTTTCTATCAGCTGTTGAGACAATCACCTTTGTTCCGCCTCCAACCACAGCTGCCGGCAATCCAGGCAACACACACAAAATGCCGGAGGAACTCAGCATTAGTACTCTTTTCTATCGATGCTGCCTGGCCTGCTGAGTTCCTCCAGCATTTTGTATGTGTTGCTTGTTCTGCCTGCTCTTGTTCTGGCGTTTTCTACCTGTGAGGACATGCTTTGACCCATTCTGTCTGGGTACGTACTGATATCAAACACCTTTGCCCTGGGCAACAAGTAGCTTTCACATCACAAATGTGCCAGACTCCAGTGAGACAGACTACTGCCCTTCCCTTCATATTCTTTGGCATTGCCATCACCGAGTTCACCACTGTCAGCCACCTGGAGGGGGGTGGGTGTTCAGGGGAAATCTGACTTAAAGTATCATTTAGCAGGAAAATCACATACAGTGACAAGCAAAAGTTTGGTCATCCCTGGTCAAAATTTCTGTTGCTGTGAATAGCAATATAGTGAATAAAAGATGACCTGAGTTCCAAAAGGCATAAAGTTAAAGATAACACATTTTTTAATATTTTAAGCTTGATTACTTTTTCTTTTCCAACTTTTACAGTTTCAAAATAACAAAAAAAGTAAAGGGTCTGAAGCAAATGTTTGGGCACCCTGCATGACCAGTACTTAGTAACAACCCTTTGGCAAGTATCACAGCTTGTAAATGCTTTCTGTAGCCAGCTAAGAATCTTTCAATTCTTTTTTTGGGATTGTTGCACATTCTTCCTTGCAAAAAGCTTCCAGTTCTGTGAGATTCTTGAGCCGTCTTGCATGCACTGCTCTTCTGAGGTCTATCCATAGATTTTCAATGATGTTTAGATTGGGGGAATGTGAGAGCCATGGCAAAACCTTCAGCTTGCACCTATTGAGGTAGTCCATTGTGAATTTTGAGGTGTGTTTAGGATCATTATCCTGTTGTAGAAGTCATCCCGTTTTCACCTTTAGCTTTTTTTACAGATGATGTGATGTTTATTTCCAGAATTTGTGGTATTTATTTGAATTAATTCTTTCCTCTACCAGTGAAATGTTTCCTGTGCCACTGGCTGCAACACAAGCCCAAAGCATGACTGATCCATCCTCATGCTTAACAGTTGAAGAGATGTTCTTTTCATGCAATTCTGCACCCTTTTTTTCTCCAAACATACCTTTGCTCATTGCAGCCAAAAAGGTTATATATTAACTTCCGCAGTCCACAGGACTTGTTTCCAAAATGCATCAGGCTTGTTTAGATGTTCCTTTGCAAACTTCTGATGCTGAATTTTGTGGTGAAAATGGAGGAAAGGTTTTCTTCTGATGACTCTTCCATGAAGGTCATATTTGTGCTGATGTTGCTGCACAGTAGAACAGTGCACTACCACTCCAGACCTTAATCTTCGTTAAGGTCTTTTGCAGTCAAATGGAGGTTTTGATTTGCCTTTCTAGCAATCCTACAAGCAGTTCTGTGGGAAAGATTTCTTGGACGACTTCTGCCATTCCTGTTAACTGCCATTTCTTAATTATGTTACGAACTGAGGAAGCAGCTACATGAAAATGCTTTGCTATCTTCTTATAGCCTCCTCCTGCTTTGTGGCCATCAATTATTTTAATTTTCAGAGTGCTAGGCAGCTCCTTAGAGGAGCCCATGGCTGCTGATTGCTGGGAGAAGGTTTGAGGAGTCAGGGTATTTATAAAGCTTTGAAATTTTCATCACCTGGACTTTCCTGACAAAGATCATGAACAAGCCATAGCACTAACAATCTCATAAAGGTCTGAGACCTTGGTAAAAGTTATCTGAGAGCTTAAATCTCTTAGGGTCCGCAAACTTTTGCATGCTGTTCCTTTTATTTTTTTTCACTCTAAAATTACACAAAACAAAAATAATACACTCATCTTGCTTAAAATGTTGAATAGGGTGTTTCATCTTTAACTTTGACTTTTGGAGATCAGTTCATCTTCTACTCACTTAACTATTCACAGTTCTTGATCCAGGTAAAATCGACCCGGGGATTGAGCTGCTTGGGCTTATGAGGTGTTGAGTGAGTATTTCTGGTCTGGGATCAGCAGTTTGTTTCTGGAGTTCCTTTGGAAGCAAAGACTGCTAATCTGAGGAGAGGATGAGTTCCCATTCCATCCCTCACAGGGAGAGGCTATGAGTAAATGGGCAGTTCCGTGTTTACAACAGTAGAAATAGACCCTTGAGTTTGGTGTTGAACTGTGTTTGGAAATCACCCCCCCCCCCACCCACTGTCACCTGTCTGTCACTCGGCAGAAATCAAGCAGAATCTCAAGTTGCTGGAGATCTGCATTAAAAACTGAAAATGTTTGAAGTCATTCTGATGAAATATATTAACCTGAATTGTAAAGTTTGTCCTCTCAACACAGCTGTTCCGTACGTGCTGAGTGTTTCTGGTAATTCCAGTTTCTGTTTATTACATTCACCCTGGAATGGTTTATATTTCCTGAAATGGACCTGTTTTAACCTGGAAATGGAAATGGGTCATTCTGTGATAGTAGAGCAGTAAAGCAAGCACAACTTTTCTCTGTAAATTATCCTGGTACCTGTTTGTGTTCAGTACAGTTGTTGCTGACAAGATTTACAAGAATAATTACAGGAAAGATTGGCTTTATGTATGAGGAGCATTTGGTGGTTCTGGACCTGTGCTCAATGGAGTTCAGAGGGACGGTGGGGGTGGTGGGGGAGATGTATGGTTAAGTAAACCTACCGAATGCTGGAAAGCCTGGAAACAGTGGACATGGAGAGGATGTTTCCATTAGACGGACAGTGCGATCTGACAGCACAGTCTCAGAATAAAGATGCTTCCCTTTAAAACTGAGATGAGGAAAAAAAAGTGGCCAAAAGATGTCTGATCTGTGGAATTTGCTGCCGCAGAGGTTGGTTGAGGCTGCCATTTGGGTATATATATGGCAGAGATTAATATACTCATGATTGCTGAGTAACTTCAGGATTACAGGAGAAAGGCAGGAATATGGTGTTGGAATAAAAATCAGCCATGGTTGAGTGGTGGGGCAGACCAGATGGATTGAATCACCTAATTCTGTTCCTGTGTCTTATGTCTTACCATGACTGAGTGATGGCTCCATCTTATCCCATATCATTTTGTGATGTGTGAGGGACAATAAAAGATTGTTCACTGAGATCATTATATCTTCAACGTTTAAGTTTCAGTGAGTTTTGTTCTTAGTAACATTAAGCAGAAATGTCTGGTGCTCCTTTTTATTGTTAATGTGCTTCTTTATGTTTCATGTTAAAGTTAGACCTGCGGTGAGAGAGTTATTGGAAGAAAAACCCCAACTGGAAGCAAACCACGACTGAAGATGAGGGAACAGCAACAAGTGAACCTGCCCGAGGACTGAGAGCATCAACTGGAGAGAACCCATCTGACTCGGAGATTCCAGTGATTCAGTCAGGAGAAAGTTTGGTGAGTCTCATTTACTCAAACACTGGTCCTTTAGACATTACATACCTGTACAAAAGAAGGTAGGGAATAGCTGGAGTGAGACTGAATGTGCCCAGAAGTACCAGTTATGCCTCTGTCAGACCCGGTTGGAATCACTTCAGGTCTGGTAATGTGCTTCCAGCAGCCCAGCCCTTTAAAAGCTATCCCATTCTGTCAAAGTCAAATCCAGATAAAGTCACTCAGAGACCGTATGAGCACAAACTCTTTATTCGAAGCACCCGGGGCTTATTCAGTTAGTCACTCAAACAGGAAGAGTCTATGACTGTTCCCACCCAATCCACTAACTGACTAACAATTCCCCTTACACCACAGATATATCTGTCCAGATACCCACCACATAAGACAGGCTGGAGCCAAAGTTATTTACTACATGACAGCCCCTAAAGACAAATTACAAAATAGTCATAATGGCTTACACACACAGAACAGACTGAAGCTGTCCTATCTCTACATGTGAGTGCACAAGGTGATGAGCATCCTGGAACCCGAGCTAGCTTACCTCAAGAAGAAATAGGGCTCAGCATGGCTTAGAGCATCTGGTGCTCATCAGCAGTCTCTTTCAGAAAAACAGGCTGCTATTGTTTAACCAAGTGTTAACCCTTTTGCATACTTTATCACTCCCTCCTTTTGATCATTAAATGATCAACAAAGCAGTAGTTTTTTACAGAGAAAGCAACTGAGTACAGCATTGACTTATCAGTGAGTAAAAACAGCGTTCAACAGTAATTATAACAATGATATGCACAACTATTAGGCCATAATGCAATATCACGCCCCACATATTAACTAACAGGCCTTCAAAGGCCACCATTTCGAACCTTCAGTGAACCCGTTTAAATCCTGCCCTACTTTCTTCATGCTGTCAATCTCCTTGGCAGTGTGCTCAGAGAGGGATGTAACGTTAGTAGACTCATCAGGGATATAGGTGCAGCATTCTGTGTCAATATTAGCACAGGTTCCACCTTTCTCAGTGAGGATAAAATCTAAAGCCATATAATTCTGTAGGACTGTTTGCCAGATTGCAATCATCTCAGTGGATATTTCTGTTACTTGGGCCTGTGTTTCTGTCAGGGACCCTGCAGTATTGTGTCCAGCTCCTCGTGCTATAGCCAAATTGATTGGTGGATTCCTGGCTACTCCATAGGAGAGAAAAGTGATCATCCAGAATCGCTCAGTTGTTCCTCTCCGCTGCCGTGCACCTGTGAGTATGGCCAGGATGCATGTTTCCCAGTCTAGGAAGTTGTGTTTGGTGGGAGCCTGAGATACCATCCCTCAGTACACTGACAGCCACAGTCATTTCTGATAATACCACATTTCCTCACCTCACTTTCCCGGGTGTTGTTTGAGAAAGCCCAGGCTGAGAGTTCCTCACTCTGGTTGAGTAGGATTACTGACATTGGAATCATAGTTTTACCATGCTGCGGAATTTCAGCACAAACCCAGCAGGCCCCTAGTTCTACCTGTTTGGCATCGGTGTGACAGAGACACACAAATGTGTTAACATGAGGGCCCCCGGATGCTGGGGTGAGCCCTGTCAAAGACACAACCATGAACACCACTATCAGAAAATACATTTTCCTTTAGTCTGAGAGAGTCCTTCTACTCAGTTCCCTCAGTAACATGTCTGTAGTCTATTCGATGTATCCACCGAGATTGCCCCTTCAGTTTCACAGCCGTGGAGTGGTCAGTAACACCTGATATGCTCCTCTCCACCGAGATCTGAGTTTCCCTCAATCCCAGTTCTTGATCAGGACAATATTCCCCGGTTCTGTGGTGGGATAATCACTCCTCTGTGAGGAGGAGTGAAAATTCTCTTCCTTGTAAGCCTGTCGTATATGTAATGCTTGGAGAATTTTGGTTATTTTCCATCTCTTCCCCAGGGGTATCAATTTTGAATTTTGCTGGTAGAATTTCTGGGAGCAATGGACACAAGGTGGTCCCCAGGGTGTCCTTATGGACCGTCCATACATCACTTCAGCTGGTGATGACCCTGTTTTCCCCCGTCGGGTAACCTTCATGTGGAATAGGGCTAACGGTAGGTCCTTCAACCAAGTGAGGTCAGTCTCCACCGTTACTTTGGCAATTTAATCTTCAGAGTGCCATTGGCTCTTTCCACTATGGCAGCAACCCGTGGGTGGTGTACGGTAGAATTATTGCCTGATAGCTGGTTTGTTACATACCTCTTTGTTCACTTTCACCACAAAGTGTGGGCCATTGTCAGAGCTCAGCATCTCTGGCAGGCCATACCTGGGAATTATTTCCTGTAATAATACCTTCACAATAGTCATAACAGTATTATTGGGAGTTGGAATAGCTTCAGTCCATCTACTAAACACATGTATAATAACTAAGCATTATCTATAGCAATGTACTCTAGGCAATTGAATAAAATCAACTTGTAGACACGAAAAAGGTCCACCTGTCAGGGGAGTCATACCCGGGTGCTGGTTACAGGTTACCAACCATTCCCTCCTTTCCCAGGTGTGTACAATTCTGTATATAATCAACCAATATTGGTAAGAACTGTGCAGGAACACAAACCTGTCCCACTGGCGTGATCCAAAATCCTAGGTCGGGGTCTTTCTGGCACCCCATCTGGGACCACAGCTTGCACTCCTCCTCAGAGGCGTCCCCCTGAAAAATACGTACCTCCCACATGTCTGGCAAACCCGTTCTGCTTGAGTCACGGAGGATTGCTTGACGGGAGCCTGAGAGGACTACAACTATTGAGGATTGTGCAGCAATTTTCGCTGTGTAATCTGCTAAAGGATTGCGTTTAGTGACCCAGTCTGACTGGCGGGTGTGGGCCGCACATTTAATAATAGTCAAATCTCGAGGTAGCTGTAGAGCGGTGAGTAAGTTGTTTACAAAGGTAACATTACTAATGGGGTGGCCAGAGGAAGTCAGGAATCCCCATGTTCCCGAAGTCATGTACAATTCCAAATGCATAACGGGAGTCTGTGTGAACGTTCACACTTTAGTCTGTTGCTAGGATACAGGCAGGAGTCCGAGCAAACAGCTTTCTGGGTGGAGTCAGCTGCTTCAAAAGAAGCCTGCTCAGTTGTTTCACTGTCCGTTACTATCGCATAGCCAGAATATTGTTTCCCGGCTGGATCCACAAAAGAGCTTCCATCCTCACAAAACGTTGCCTCAGGGTAGAGGGCGTATTGAGGTATGGATGGGAGAATCTATCACCGTGATCCAGACGGGGCAGTTGGTGCGGCCAACTTCATGGCCTGAGGTTGCCCAGAGACGGGGTAAAATGTCTAGGGTTCGGTCAATATTAATAGAGTGTCTTACCAGATATCCCGTCTTCACCTCAGACTCCTTCCAGTATTGGAGTTGTCCCACGACCAAGTTTTGCCAGTCTCCCTCGTTGCTGGAGGCTTGTTACATCAAAATGTAGGCAAGGAACCCTAGGGTCTTTGGTTTGAACCCAAGGCAAACCCTAAAGGTGGCGTGGGGAACAACCAGTCCTGTGTGTCACCAAAGGAAATCTGGAACTTCGGCCAGAAATACACTGCCCTCGTTTCCTTTAACCTCCCCAATCACCGTGACTGGGAAATTCTGTCCCTCGAGGGGAGCATAACACTGGCTTTGCTCAGTTGAGCACCCCGGAGGGTCACAGCACAGAGTCACATGAGAGCCAGCCGGGGGCAGACACAGTGGAGTCCAGATTAAGTGCCACCACTGGGAGTTCAGAAACTGGGGAAGCTGTTCGATAGTCCCAGGGTGATACCCTTGTCCGTGCATAGAATCTCAACTTCCAATGGACAGAGCAAGTCTCTCCCTGCAAAACTACACCCCTGACTGGTGGTGACTGTAACTGAAACCTCACACTGGTTCCCCGGGAATTCCACCTGCAGTGGCTGGGTACGTGAATACGTACAATCCATTCATTCAAACCCAAACAGAGTGATTGTCGCGTCTGATAGCTGAAATCCCTTTTCTGATACTATTTCCTGATTGAGAGTGGTTGTGGTTGCCCCCACATCAATCGTAAACGGAACAGGAATTCAAGCAACTTGCAATGTTACATTGGGCTCTTCCTGAGGGGTGGTACTCACGGTAGGAAGCATCTTTGATTGTCAATTTCTAAACAGGTTGTTGTCCCCACCTGTCCCTTGGTAGGTGTTTGTTCCCATTTCTTATCCCCAGATACAGCACACAATGTCAGGTCCCAATAATATGTCAAAGCTCACCGCATTCGATTTCGATCATTGTCAGGCCAATCCATATTATTTGTTTTAATCACGTTGGCTATCTCAGTTGGTAAGCATTGGAGCAGTAAGGTGTTAAACTGGGGAACAGATTCCCATCATTAAAGACTCGGTCTCCTGCGAAAGTGCCGTAGCAGGCCACAAATCACTCCCAATAGTCTATTCCCGATTCCCCAGGCTTAGGTTTGCATTCAAGAACTTCAGTGATGTTTACAGGTTGCTAGAGAGCCCTTTCCAAGGCTTGAATAATCCGGTCTGTCTGTTCATTCTCATTATGGTTTCCTGCCTGTAACTCCTGTTAGGTTTGGTATCACAATTCTGCCTTCCATTTCCGCCCCTCATCAGCTAAGAGTGTCACCCATCAGAGTCCGAATAAATCTTGCAGAGTCACATTAAATATTTGGTTAGTACTGTGGACAGACTGAGCAAACTCTGCTGGTTTTTCTTTTCTATCTGGGACCTGATTCATGATCATTATCATTTCTTGAAGCTTCCAGGGTGCATACACAGGAATCACTGAGGACTGTCCCTCCTCCAGCTGGTGGACTGGGCAGCATTTGGGTGTGCAATTGCCTTCAGAACCATAGAACATTACAGCACAGAAACAGGCCTTTTAGCCCTTCTTGGCTGTGCCGAACCATTTTTCTGCCTAGTCCCACTGACCTGCACCTGGGCCATATCCCTCCGTACCCCTCTCATCCATGTACCTGTCCAAGTTTCTCTTAAATGTCAAAAGTGAGCCCACATTCACCACTTCATCTGGCAGCTCATTCCACACTCCCCCAACTCCCTGCCTGAAGAAGACCCCCATTGATGTTCCCTTTAAACTTTTTCCTCCTTCACCCTTAATCCATGACCTCTAGTTTTTTTTTTTCCGCCTGGCCTCAGTGGGAAAAGCCTGCTAGCATTCACTCAATCTATACCCATCATAATTTTATACACCTCTATCAAATCACCCCAAATTCCCCTATGCTTCAGAGAATAAAGTCCTAACCTATTCAACCTTTCACAATAACTTGGTTTCTCAAGTCCCGGAAACATCCTTGCAAACCTTCTGTGCACTCTTTCAATCTTATTAATACACCTCCTGTAATTAGGTGACCAAAACTGCACTGTATACTCCAAATTCTGTCTCACCAATGTCTTATACAACCTCACCATTACATTCCAACTCTTATACTCAATACTTTGATTTATAAAGGCCAATGTACCAATAGCTCTCTTTACAGCTTGTGATGCCACTTTTAGGGAATTATGTATCAAATAACAAATAACAATGGACCCAGCACTGATCCCTGTGGCACACCACAATTCACAGGCCTCCAATCAGAGTAGCAATCCTCCACTACCACTCTCTGGCTTCTTCCATTGAGCCAATGTCTTTGTGGAGCCATTAACTCTGGGGTTCTATTGGATCCTTCCCTCCCCGTCTCGGAATAGTCATCGGTATTCCCTTTCTGAATCTCAGGGTATAGGGACCTCCCCCTTCCCTGCTGCCACTGTTTTACCCGAGCAGCCACCGTATCTGAGTACTGGGAGGATTGGGGTTCGGGAGCACCGGGTGCACTCGGCTCCTGGCTGGGTGTTGGGGCAGGGTGTATGGTGGGTGCCCACACCTCAGTCACTGTCCTCAAACAGGGTCAGTATGCCAGACATGGGTTCGGGATCTCTTGTTTCCCTACCAGTTCGAACTTCAGACTGACATTCCTGCCATTCTGTCCTATCTAGGCTGGGCTCGCTTTGCTTATGTTGTTTTTCCTGCTCTTGTTTTCTGCGTCTATCCACCCATTCACGCTCGGCTTTTAGCGTCTCCCAACCTTTGGCGTTCCTCCTGCTGTACGTACCTCTACCCTTCGTCACATGCATTATTCCTCCAACTTGCTAATAATGTACCATTCACCTCTGCATCTGCCTTATCCTTCCATTCCCTTTCCAACAATTTCCACTTCTTTCCACTGTTCTTATTCCATATCAAATTTACTGCTTGTTCTCATGAGGTAATATCCCAGGTTCCCCCCCAGTGGCCAGATTTTGTTCCCCAATTTCTTATTCAGCGCTGCAATCTTTTTCCTTGTCTGGAAAACTCTCACACATTGTGTCGGGCTGCTCCTGGCACACTCGTATCAATCGACTGCAATTGACCCATGTTCTCTAAGTAATTTACCCGGCACAAAGCCCCCTGCTTAATTAACAAACTGATAAATTTACCCGGCTGGCACCTCCTGTCCACATAATAAATTTACCTGGCTGACACTTCATGCTCATTTAATAAATTTACCCGGCTGGCACTTCATGCTCATTTAATAAATTTACCCGGCTGGCACTTCATGCTCATTTAATTAATTTACCCGGCTGGCACTTCATGCTCATTTAATAAATTTACCCGGCTGGCACTTCATGCTCATTTAACAAATTTACCCGGCTGGCACTTCATGCTCATTTAATTAATTTACCTGGCACGTCTGCCTCCTGCCCACTTAGTAATATTTAGCCTCCCTTAGAAGCGTCTCCCAACAGATTCTTTCCCAATCCCTTCAAGGTATGTGATCACCTTGGGCGAGGGTCCATTCCTTGAAAGGAACTAATGGAGAGCGACGAAAGGTAAAATACCTATTGGGTGCCCAGTCGATCTCCACATTCCCCAGAGTGGTCCAGCCACTTACTCAGCCTCTCTGCTTGGCACTCCCTATATTGGGACCCTGTTCATGATGCCAAATGTTAAAGTTGAACCTGAATAAAACTTGGGAGACTAGGTTCTTATCGTCACCACGGTTTATTGCGCATTCTCCTGCAGGAGTTTGAGACGCACGTCAAAGGGAAGGCACGTAAGCACTGCCATCATCTGGCAAGTGGACTGACTTAGTCAAGTTACAGCCGTGTATTTATACATGAACCCAGACATTTATGCATAGTAAGCCCTAAACATTACTTTTGCAAGATGTTATTTGAACTGGTATGCCCACCAGGTCTGTTGGCGCAAAACTTAATTACGTAGATAAGAGAGTTCGCTAAATGAAGGTTTTAATTACAGATGGATATACTGTCCAGACCTTATCAGTTATTCCCTTTGCAAGGCCCTGACTTAATTACAGACAGATGTTCATTCCTGTCCTTTTCAGCCAGTCCTCCTTCCTTGACTCAAACGAGGGTACAATGTATAATGTTATCAGCTAACGAAGATACAATGCATAATATTATCAGCTCTCAGTGAGTCTCTCTGCATGCCACAGAGAACTGGTAATGAGCCTGTCTTAGCAAACCACTAAACACAGAGTTTACTTCAGTTCAAAAATTCCTATTCAGTCCCTAATATTCTTTTAGCCAGAGGTTACATAGGTTCAAAATATTTTTTTTTGTATATATCCTTAATTCCTCAGGAGGGTTCACGGGAAATATTTATGTCCATTTTAGAAACTGATGTTCCCTGTGTGTATTGTGGTGATGCAAAAGTTGCTGGAGAATTTACAAGAGGGAAGAAGTGGAGTGATATTTGGAACTCCGACTTTTTAAACCATAATTTAGCAAACAATCCACTTATGGACAATATGCAAGAGCTTTGGTGAGAAAACGCTTCATTACCCATTACAGGCCTGCTATAGAGTGTGAGAGAGCAGACAAACTCAGTCGAACCTGTTACGTATCCCGTAACTGGATAACTTACCAGCAAAGATAGAGAGGTCCGTTGAAGTCTGATGTCACTATTTTCAAACGGTTTTATTTATAAAGCGGCACAAAAGTAAGGTTAATACAAACATTCAGATAATGCACGTTGTCAATACTCAATCTAAAGCGCGGGTGTAGTAATAATCATCATTAAAAAATAATCTAGACTGTTGTCTAGGGGATAATATATTGTCTGTTGCAAATATAAAAGTCACTCAGAAGTCTGCAGACTTTAGCCTTTCGGGGTTTCACATGTTTTAGAGGGATCGGTGAAAAACGAAAAAAAACTTGCCCGGGTCTTTATGAAGTCACTCCGTAAAATCAGGGGAACGTGGTTTCCCCGTTGTTAGTTCAAAGTCCTTCTCGGTATTATCAGCCACCCGCTCCCCAGGCAAAGGAGTTAGGAGCGCACATGGCGTTGAGTGACTTCCAGCTATTACGGGAGCCTTGAGCGAGGGTGTCCTTCTGGTGCGTCGCTGGGGTACTGCCTCCTGCAGTCCCCTTTTATCTTGACTTGCAGAGTTGTAGATGTCCATCAAAGTAGGGTGATGCAATCCCCACCCCCACATTGCCCGAGAGTGTCCATATCCATGGTAGCTGTCACGTAGCAGGGACATGCACGTCACACAGGTGCCTCTAAGAACAATGGCCAAAACCGTTGCATTGTCTCTCACTTCCTGGCTCCGAGACCCTAATTAATAGCAATCTTGCGATTCTCCGGAAGGAAGGGGCTGCTCCCGCCCCTTCGGCCCCTCAGAGCTGTGGTACATTCATAACAAACCCAGAGGAGATCAAAGTTCTTATTGCCAGTGATTTGCTAGCTGTTAAAATGAATACCTCAGTACATAATAATCACGATGCACATTATGCAGGAACAGTTTGTGGTCGTGATGAATTGGGTCCCCAATATCCTTTGGGCCCCTTTTAAACACCTGTCAGTGTAAATACCCTGACTCATGGGATGTTCACATCTACAGATGCACTGGGCTGTCTGCATCACTCTCTGCAGGTTCCTGAGATTGAAGGAAGTACAGTTCACATATCAGGCAGTGATGCAGTCAGTCAGGATGCTCTCAATTGTCTCCCTGTAAAAAAGCACTTAGGATTTGGGGCCCATAACAAACTTCTTCAACCATCTGAGGTGTAAAAGGGGCTCCTGTGCGCTTTTCACAACACAGCCGGTATGAACAGACCATCTGAGATCCTTGTTGATGTTTGTACTCAGGAACTTAAAGCTGTTCACCCTCTCAACACCAGATCCATTGATGTCAATAGGGGCTAGCCTTTCTCCATTCCTTCTGTAATCCACAATCAGCTCCTTTGGTCTTGTGACAATCAGGGAAAGGTTGTTTTCTTGACACCAGTCAGATATTGTTCAGACCTCAGATAAGAGTCAGCAATCAAATGGTCAAGCATGGTATGAATGTGCTGAGCTGCATTTATCACAATTCAAGAAGCATCGTAGGAAAGCCAGATGAGCTGAGGACAGGGAATTATGATATTGTAGCCATTATTGGGACTTGGTTGCACCCAACAGTCTGAGGGATTTAGAGGAACAAATTTCCAGATTAGAGGAACAAATTTTGCTGTTTTCTGGCCAAGGAGTACTTGGTAAGTGGGAGGCCTTCAGAAGTGTAACTTTGAGGGTGTAGAGTTTGTACGTGCCTTACAAAATAAAAGTTGAAAGGTGACTGGGGCAGGAAACCTTGGTTTTCAAGAGGTATTGAGGCCCCAGATATTTTGTTCCTCTAAATGCCTCAGACTGTTGGGTGCTACCAAGACTCATTAATGACTAAAATATCATGATTCCACGCACTGAGCTCATCTGACTTTCTTTACTTGTCTTCAGTTGGTTTCCAAAAGCTTCCCAATAGTTTTTGCTCTTTCGTTTGCCCTCTGTTTTGCTTTTTTGTTTGCTTTGGCTTCTCATTTCAGCCACAGTTGTGTCCTCCTGCCTTTCCAATGCTTTCACTTCTTTGGGATGTATCAATCACTCAGCTCCCAAATTGCTCCCAGACACTCCAGCCATTGCTGCTCCGTTGTCACTCCTACCTTTTCCCTTCCAAACAAGTTTGGCCAGCTTCTCTGTCACAGAAATGTGGAGAAGTTCAGTACGGAAACAGGCTATTTGGCCCATATAGCCAATGCTGAAAAAACATTTAAGCTGTCAAATGCAACTATCTGCACCGGGACAATCACTCTCCATACCCCTACCATCCAGGCTCCCATCCAAACTTCTTTTAAATGCTGAAAACGAGCTCATATTCACCGATTGTGCTGACATCTCATTCCAGTCTCACACAACCATTTCAGTGAAGTCTATTTCCACACGCTCCCATTAAATTTTTACCTTCACCACTTACATCACCGCACCCAACCTCAGTGGAAAATGCTGCTCACGTTTACCCTATCTGTACACAAATAATTTTGTATACTTTGAACAAAACCTGAAAGCAATGTATGGTTCCCTTGTTTATGTTCAGAGCGTATTTCAGATGAAAAGATGATGAGGGGCATTGATTGCATGGATAGTCAGAGGCTATTTCCCAGGTTTAAAATGGCTAACATGAGGGGCAGTTTTAAGGTGCTTGGAAATGGATGCTGCGGGGCTGTCAGGGGTAATTTTTTTTACACAGAGGGTGATGGGTGCGTGGAATGCACTGCCAGATGTTTGTGTGATAGTGTTTCAGTTACTGTGGGGTCGGGCACCCATGCAGCTCAGTGGGAACAGGGAATAATATCAATGGAGAGAGTCAGACTGAGCCAGGTCACAGATTGGAGATGGCAGAAATGCCCCATTCTTGCTGAGACAGGAAAAGCATCAGAGAATTTGCTGCTCATTCCAGATACCAGCACTGTTCCCAGTTAGATGATGACTTCTCTCTCCAACTTGGGTTGAACTTCACTCTAACGGTGTGATGCCAGATCACACCTTGACAAATCGGTGATCTCATCTGAAATGTTGTACTTCACCCATTGATGGATTTTGTAAATTTTTTTACAGGTTAAAAATGACAAGGAATTTGTCTACGGGAATCTCAAACAGATCACGTCAGGTTTGCTGTCTCTATCCAGATATTTAAGACGAGGAGCAAGGGATTCATTCAACCTTCCTTCCTGCTCAGACTGTGTGGAGGGATTCATTTGCTCATCTGACCGACTGGCACACCCGTTATTTTACACAAGAGAGAGTCCGTTCATATTCTCAGACTGTGGGAAGGGATTCACTCGGTCATCTCAACTGAAGGAACATCAGCGGGTTCACACTGGCCAAGGCCATTCATCTGTTTTGTGGGTGAGAAGGGATTCAGTCACTCTTCTCAGCTGTGGACACACCAGTCAGTTCACACTGGGCAGAGGCTGGTCATCTGCTGAATTTGTGGGGAAGGATTCACTCGGTCATCTGATCTAATGGCTCATCAGCGAGTTCGCACTGGGGAGAGGCCATTCACCTGCTCGGACTGTGGGAAGGGATTCAAATACTCATCTAAACTGAAGGAACACCAGCGAGTTCACACTGGAGAGAAGCCGTTCACCTGCTCAGACTGCGGGAAGAGATTCACTCGTTCATCCACCCTAATGGCACACCGGCGAGTTCACACCGGGGAGCGGCCGTTCACCTGCTCAGACTGTGGGAAGGGATTCACTTGCTCATCTAAACTGAAGGAACATCAGCGAGTTCACACTGGAGAGAAGCCGTTCAGCTGCTCAGACTGTGGGAAGGAATTCACTCGGTCATCCGACCTACTGACACACAGGTCAGTTCACACTGGGGAGAGGCCGTTCACCTGCTCGGACTGTGGGAAGGGATTCACTTGGTCATCGGACCTACTGGTACACCAGCGAGTTCACACTGGAGAGAGGCCGTTCACCTGCTCAGACTGCGGGAAGGGATTCACTTGCTCATCCCAACTGAAGGTACATCAGAGAGTTCACACTGGGGAGAGGCCGTTCACCTGCTCAGAGTGTGGGAAGAGATTCACTCGGTCATCTGAACTACTGGTACACAAGTCAGTTCACACTGGGGTCAGGCTGTTCACCTGCTCGGACTGCGGGAAGGGATTCACTCGGTCATCCACCCTAATGGCACACCAGCGATTTCACACCGGGGAGCGGCCATTCACGTGCTCAGACTGTGGAAAGGGATTCCCTTGCTCATCTAACCTGAAGGAGCATCAGAGAATTCACACTGGAGAGAGGCCGTTCTCTTGCTCAGACTGTGGGAAGGCATTCATTTCGTCATCTAAACTGAAGGTACATCAGCGAATTCACACTGGGGAGAGGCCATTCACCTGCTCAGACTGCGGGAAGGGATTCACTCAGTCATCTGACCTACTGGTACACCAGTCAGTTCACACTGGAGAGAGGCCGTTCACCTGCTCAGACTGCGGGAAGGGATTCACTCGGTCATCCAAACTACTGGTACACCAGCGAATTCACACTGGCGAGAAGCCGTTCAACTGTTCAGTCTGTGGGATGAGATTCAGTCAGTCATCCACCCTACAGAGACATCAGCGAGTTCACACTGGGGAGAAGTCGTTCACCTGCTCAGTCTGTGGGAGGAGATTCACTCGGTCATCCCACCTACTAAGTCATCAGCGAGTTCACACGGGAGAGACTGTTCACCTGCTGTGAATGTGGGAAAGAATTCATATGGTCATCTTGACTACAGAGACACCAGCAAGTTCACACCAGTGGTAGAGGCTGTCCACCTGCTCAGACACTGGGAGGAGTTTCTCTCAGCCTTCTCAATCAAATGTGCATGATTGAGTTCAGGCTGGGTACAGGCCGTTCACCTGCTGTGAATGTGGGAAGGGATTCACTCAGTAACCTAACCTTGTGACACACTACTGGGTTCACACTGGGGAGAAAGTTTCATGAAGCTTCATCCTGGATATTTGTCCATCACCATTGCTGAATGCAATTTCAACAGTGACTATCGGTGCTGAACTCTGCAATTATTGCTGCTGCTCACCACATCCAGTTCTTCACACTGGTCACTGGGTGACTGGGAGGAGTTTCTTCTGGATATTCACCTTTAATGGGACTAGAGTTTACAGTCTGGATCTGGGAAAAATAAATCAGTTCAATTTTAAACTCTGTCTCCGGTACTTAGTGAATGTATAATACACCTAGTGTACAGTAGAGAAGTTATAACAGTGTACAGTAGAGAGTCAACTCAGGCCAGCTGTGCCCTGCCAGTGATTCTATTCCATGACAGTTTGTTTCAATCCTCCCCTGTTGTTCATCTCTCGCTCTCCCTGTGTTAATGGGTTTCAAACAGTCACCACTCCATGGGTGAAGATGTTCCCCTTGAATTCTCTGTAGACTGAAGAAGTCAAGCTGACTACAGTTCTATCTGACTATTTCCTCATCCTTCAAATCTCTGGGCTGAGGAGGAATGATATTGGTAGTTAACCCCCTTATTCATGCCTCATTTCCACATTATGGGTTATCTTTCCTGCTTCTAAAGGTTTAAGATAGAAACATTGAAAACTTACGGCACAATACAAGCCCTTTGATCCACAAAGTTGTGCCGAACGTGTTCCTACCCAAGAAATTACTAGGGTTACCCATAGCCCTCTATTTTTCCAAGCTCCATGTACCTATCCAGGAGTCTCCTAAAAGACCCTATTGTATCCACCTCCACCACTGTTGCCAGCATGCACTATGCACTCACTGTGTTTAAAAAAAAATTACCCCTGACATCTCCTCTGTACATACTTCCAAGCATCTTAAACCTGTGCTATCTTGTGGCAGCCATTTCATGCCCTGGGAAAAAGCCTCTGATTATCTGCATGATCAATGCCTCTCATCATCTTATACACCTCCATTAGGTTACCTCTCATCCTCCGTCTCTCCAATGAGAAAAGGCCAAGTTCCCTCAACCTGTTTTCACAAGGCATGCTCCCCACTCCAGGCAACATCCTTGTAAATCTCCTCAGCACTTTCTATGGTTCCTACATCCTCCCTGTAGTGAGGCAACTAGAACTGAGCACAGTACTCGTGTGGTCTGACCAGGGTCCTATATAGCTGCAACATTACCTTTCGGCTCCTAAATTCAGTCCCATGATTGATGAAGGCCAATACACTGTATGCCTTCTTAACCACAAAGTCAACCTGCACAGCTGCTTTGAGCTTCCCATGGACTCGGACCCCATGATCCTTCTGATCCTCCACACAGCCAAGAGTCTTACCATTAGTACTATATTCTGTCATCGTGTTTGACCTACCAAAATGAACCATCACACTTCACACTTCACCACTCCGTCTGCCACTTCTCAGCCCAGTTTTGCATCCTATCAATGTCCCGGAGCCCTCCGTGCTATGCACAACACCCCCAACCTTTGTCATCAGCAAACTTACTACCTATCCCTCCACTTCACCATATAGATAATTTCTAAAAATCACCAAGAGTGAGGGTCTGAACAGATACCTGAGTCACTCCACTGGTCAACGACCTCCTGGTTGTGTCCAGCTGGGCATCAGCATTTCTGGATTTGGTATGGTGCAATGAACCGAATTACAGCACTTAAGGTAAAAGAACCCTGAGGGACAAGTGACCTTAATATAATGGAATTCACCCTGAAATTTGAGAAGCAGAAGCCAAAGTGAGATGTATCAGTATAACCGTGGAATAAGGACAATAGCAGAGGCATGAGAGAGGAACTGGCCAAATCTGATAGGGAAAAAACACTGGCAGGGAGGATGGCGAAGCATCTATAGCTGTAATTACGGGAAGCAATTCGGAAGAGACAGGCTATATACATTCCAAAAAGGAAGAGCTATTCGAACGACAACATCATACAACCACAGCGAATGAGAAGGCCATGCCAACATAAAAGCCAAAGGGAGAGCAGAAAACATTGCAAAAATTGGTGGGAAGTTAGATTATTGAGAAGCTTTTTCGAAACAATCAAGAGGCAACTAAAAAACTAATTAAGAAAGAAAAGATGGAATATGAAGCTAACTAATTACATTAAAGATGGCACCAAATGTTTCTTCAGATTCATAAAGTGTTAAAGAGAGGCAAGAGTGGACATCAGGCCAGAGGAAAACGATGCCAGGGGAGGGTGGGGTGCGTAGGAATAGCGAACAAGGAGATAGCGGGTGAACTGAATAATTATTTCATATGTCTTCATTGTGGAAACAACCAGCAGGATGCTGGAAGTCCAGATGTTAGTGGTCAGATTGTGAGTGAAGTTGCCGTTACTCGAGAGAAGGATCCTGGGAAACAGAATGGTGTGAAGGTAAGTAGATCACCTGGACCAAATGGTGTACATCCCAGAGTTTTGGAAGAGGTGGCTGAACAGATTGTGGAGGTATTAGTAATGATATTTTAAGAATCTGTGCAGTCTCGTATGGTTGCAGAAGACTGCAAATTTGGAAATGCCACTCTGCTATTCAAGAAGGGAGGGAGAAGAATGGAAATTTTAGGACAGTTAGTTTGACCTCACAGGTTTTGTAGATATTGGAGTCGGTTGTTGCGGGTGTGTTTTTCAGGGCACTTGGAGGCACATGATAAAATCGGCCTGAAGAACGTTTGCCTCAAGGGAAAATCTTGCCAGAAAAAGTGTGTTGAATTTCCTTCAATTCATTAGCGTGGTAATAAGCAAGATAGACAAAGGAGAATCGGTTGATAATGTGCACCTGAACTTTCAGAAGACCTTTGACAACGTGTCAGTCATGAGGCTGGTTGACAATATATGAGCCCATGATATTACAGGAAAGATTATTGCATGGATAAAACAGCGGCTGATTGGCAGGACGCAAAGGACAGTAATAAAGGGGACGTTTTCTGGTTGGCTGCCGGTGACTGGTGATGTTCCACAGGACTTGGATGACAGAATGGATAGCTCTATTGCAAAGTTTGGCGATGATCTCAAGTTAGCTGGAGGGCCAGGTAGTTTTGAGGAAGCAGAGAGGCTATGAAAGGACTTTGGCGATTAGAGGAATGGGTGTAAATGAAGCAGATGGAATATCGTGTAGGGAAGTATGCAGCCTTGCATATTGAGAAGAAATAACCCCCTGGGTCGCCTCAGGCTCGCTCAGCTCGTTCCCGTCAGGGGGGAGCAGCCTTCGGCCCCGCCAAACAGGGTAATCTGTTGGTGTGGATGCTGTGTGATGTCCCCGCCTCGCCCAAAAACAGACAGTACACCATATGCGATTAAATGAGTACAATTTATAAAGGTAACTATAACTAATTGATTATTAACGATACAGTATATATGAAGAAAAAAAATAAAGAAAAGGCGCCAAACTAATCAAAGTCCAAACCACTTCGTGCACAACCGTTGGAGCTCAATTACTGAAGTCTTCTGGCCACCATTCGATCCCCTCCGAACTCCTCGAGTCGCAGCTTAGGACAATCCAAAATGGTCAACCTAGCACATCTAGCTTCATCTCCTCTCCTCGGAGTACTTCCTGGCCTCGGACCCCCGCTTGGGGCCCGTTCCTCGCCCAGCTTACAGCTTCGCGTCCTCTCTCTCTCACCCCTCGCGCCGATCTCCCCAAAAGCCCGTCAACAATAGCTTACAGACTCAGAAGTAAAAACAACATTAATCCCAATGGGTTTACAAAGGAAAACAATTCTCGTTATCAGTAAATTTTAAACAAGTTTCAGCACTCTCTCGCAACAAAGAAGCATTCCTGCTTTTAACAAAACAAAGAAGCCATTTTGATTACATACACAGTAACAAAGAAACCCCCTTTACACTGTCCCCCGACCAAATAAAAGTCATGTCCTCATGACTATTAAATAACTCGCCACCTTTCCTGCCAACACACCGTAACCCAAGCACAAGCAGTGACATCTCCTCCCCACACAGTAAACCTCAGGCACTACATAGCCAACTACAAATTACACATGTTAGCACTTTAATCCGAGCGGGTAGAAGACTGAGGGGAGATTCAATAGAGGGGGTGGAGTTTCAAGATGGCGACGTAAACATCTGCCTTTTAGGAGCTCTTCACTTTTCTAACTATAATCACTCTTTAATCAAATCTTTTCGAATTTAATCAAATGAGTTGATATTTTCGATTGACTTTTTTTTCTCTTAAAACTATATTTGATCTAACTTTGCCGAACTTAAAATGGCTACAACTATCTGGGAGTTCCCTAACCCTTCTGAGAGCTCCCTACCCCCTCATCTAATCCCTTCAGTCCGAGAAGCTCAGGGTTCCGATGCAGGGAGTATGATCCATTTGGAGAGATGGAGCGAGGGTCACATCGGAGAGTAGTAAAGGTGTCGTGGAGGCGGGAAGAAGTGCAGGGGCAGGATGTGAAACTCTCCTTCAGATCGATTACGATGAAGTGGCTGTTGCGCATGCGGCTGTTTGATAGCGCGGTGTGTATCAATTTGATCTCTTGCGCGTATGAAGCGCTGCCTCCGCGCGGGCTATCCGGTGTCCATGTTTTTCGACTCGAGTGGGTTTGGTTCGTAGCTCTCACACTGTAAATTGCCCACAGTGTTCCGTTACTAACCTGACTCAGTATATGAGTTTCATCATTCATTATTTAAGTCCAGTTGATTAATTATTTAAAGCTATGACGCTTTCCTTTCCATACTACTCTCAATGCTCCTGATAATATTGCAATATCATTTCACAACAATTGGCCATAAATATTAGTGACAGCCACAGGACGATATCGATAGTTTTGTTTGAAAGGGACTCGTCAAATACTACGTAATGAGTAATTGTCCTCGGTGTTCAGACTACGCTGGTCATGGGCTATGAAGGGAAGTATCTGGACAATCAGGAACATTGGCGATAGTCAATAGGGGCCAGTGCGTAGAATGTCATGTCTAACCAAACTTACAAAGCTTTACGACGTAGTTACTAGGAATGGTGTTGACGGCAAGGCAGTGGATGCCGTCTACAGGGACTAAATCAATGAGTTTGCAAACGTCTGTATGGGAGGATGCTCGGGAAGGTTCTGTCGCTTGGCTTTAACGATGAGGTAGTAAACTGGATTAGCCATTGGCAGTGTTGGGGATGGGATTGGAGGCCAGTGACGAGAGGATTGCCGCAGGGATCTTTGTTGTGTACGTTGATATTTGCAATCTATATCAACGATCTCGATAATAATGTCGTTAACTGGATCAGCAAATTTCCCGAAGAACCAACACTATGGGTGTAGTCGACAGCGTGGAAAACTACCGGGCATCAGGCGGCATCTGGACAAGTTGGAGAGATGGGCTGAACAATGGTAGATCGGATTTAGCCCAGACAAGTGTTAGGTTTTGTACTTTGGCAGGACCAGCCAGGGTTGGTCTGACACAATGAGAAATAAGGCACCGAGGAGTACGATGGAACAAACAAATCTTGGAAGACAGGGTCGTGGAAAAAGAAGCTTCTGACTTCATAGGCCAAAGTACTGAGTACGCGAGGTAGGACGTTCTGTTGATACTGTTTAAGATTTTACTGGGGCATAATTTGGAATATTGTATGCTGTTGGCCTCAACTACCTGCAGGGATGATGTAAATAAGTTTGAAAGAATATAGAAAAAATATTACACGGCTATTGCCGGGACTGGTTTTTTTGAATTGAAAGGAAAAATTACACATGTTAGCCCTTTAATCCGAGCGGGTAGAAGACTGAGGGGAGATTCAATAGAGGTATACACCGTTATGAGGTGTATACAGAGTGTGAATGCAAGCGGGTTGTCTCCACTGAACTTGGGCGAGAATACAACTGGAGGTCATGGGTGAAGGGTGAAATGTGAAATGTTTCAGGGAAGCATGTGGGGAAACTTCTTCACCCAGAGGGTCGCCAGAGTGCACACAGCGCTGCCAACTCAAATGGTAATTGAGATTCCGATGTCAATATTTAAGAGATGATTCGATGAGTACATGGTTGAAAGGGATATGGATGGCCATGGTCCATGTGCGGGTCGATGGGAGTAGGCAGTTTGAATAATTCCTCACGGACTGAGGACTGAAGTCCCCGTTTCTGTGCAGAGGTTACATCTGGCTGTCTGACTGTATATCTGGGTTAGAACTTTAGTGTTTAACAGGACGGACGAATCTGGAAGTCGTTGATACTGTTCGCTCCCTCTGTCCTTGCGCACACTGAAGCATGGAGACTGAGTAAAATGGATGGCTATAGCAGGAGAAGATGGAAGCGCAGATGTAAGATGATAAAGGGAGTGTCCCACCACACGTAAGGCGGTAAAGACAATAGTTGCGGGTTGGGTGTGGTTGTGTCAGTGGTCCCAGCACAGTGAACAGATCTGTTGCTTCAGCGGTGGTAATGGGGTTCATTCCTCCCGATACTACACAGCAAAGGGTTAATTTAATCCGAATCCTATCTTTGGTCGGAAATTGGAGGTCAAAGATCCTGGAAGTCGTCGGATGTGTGGGGACGTCATGTTTCAATTGTGTTGAATATTAACTCGTGGACGATACGCTGCTTTTATGCGTCTCTTTGTCTTGGAGTCGAAAGGCGTTATTAAGTGTTGTATGATTCCAATAACAGATGCTTGTTAACCATTGAACAAATAACAGCATGTCATTTTCTGTGATGTTTTGAAAATATGAATGCATTGCAGTTTTAAAATATAGCACGAGGTTTCGACATAAGTGAGTTCAATTGAAAGAGAAAGAGAAAGATTACGGCTTTATATAAGTTGTGTGTTTCTTTTCCTTGTGTTGGGATGATTGAATAAATCTTCTTTTTCTCTATGCACGCGACTAAAAATTGTATCACCTAGCGAGAAGTGATTACCCGGAAGTGATGGAATTTCGAAGGCTGCATATCCTTCCGAAGTTCTATGAAGTGCTGATGTATGCTGGCCTCAGCTCTCCACATCTCACTCTCCTAAGTTCTTTAAAGTACGTGCTGAAGCCTTTTGCTTTGCAAGTTGTGTATTCTCCAATTGTCTGCGATGGCATTGAAGGAAGACAAGAGTGAGCCCGGATGTTTGCTTTTCTCTCCCTGCGTTTTTAGTTTGTGCAGTTTTGTATGTTTCATTGATTAGTAATTTCAGAGATAGACATGGATCTCATACAGGCCATGTGGATTCAGAGTTAAATGTTTCAAAGTTTGAGCGTGTCTACACCCGATACGATAAAACCACGATATAGAATTATTGGGATAAATTGGTGTGTACTTGAATTGGGAATTCGGAATTGTGATATTGGAAAGCTGGTCATTTCACTGAGTGCCAGAAGCTGCTCTCAACACTTTTAAATGCTGGTTTTAAGTTGTAGGTCTCCATTGGAAAAGATTGTTTTGAGGTCATTCTGGCATTTCCGTTGTAATATGTAAATAGAAGTTTAGATAACGCGCTGGTGAAGTCAATAGCTCAGCAATTGTTTACGTCAAGACCCTAATTCCATAAATTATCCAGCTGCTGCTGTGTTGTCACATTAAATCGATTATTTCCCTCAGCCTTATTACTCTGAATACTGTAACTGCAGAGTCCAAAAGTTGTAAAATGTCCCAAAATTTCCATCCTCCTAGCGGGACGAGGCTGCCCGCTGTCTTCCAGCCAGTATTCACTCTATCCACTACATTATCTGCCTTCTGTTAGGAAGCCAATTATGAATCAACGCAGGATTACCTAGATTCCATGCCCCCTGACTCTCTGAATTAATACACCAATATCGACTATTCAGATTCTTTTGTTTGTCTTATTTTCACTTTTACAAATAATTCAATCTGGCTCATATAGAACAACATACCTCTCAAAGAGCCACGTGCTCTCCGTAGCCAGACTACGTTTCTCCAAGTACTCATAAATTTCATCTTCAATAATCCTCTACAATAGTTTACCCACTACTGATGAAAGACTCACTGGCCTATAATGAAACGTGTATCGCTATTATCTTGCCTCAACAAATGAATAACATTTGCCACCCTCTACGTTCTACTCCCGAGGCCAGGGAAAAGACAAGTATCCTGTCCACACGCTCAGCAGTCTTCGCTTCCCTTCCCAAATCATCTGGACTATATCCCTTCCATCACCGCGGACTCATCTCTCATAGAGTTTTCCAAGTTTCCAGCGCATCCTCTTTCTCAGCGTCGGAATGTTCTAACATATCTACCTTTTTACTTTGTATTCAATTTCATCAATGTATTCAGTGAGGAGCTTCACTGCGTTCTTGGACTCCAGACACAAGTTTATCTCTTTTACTTCCGATCAGCCCACACTCTTTCTAGTCATCCTCCTGTTGTTCAGACGGCAACACGCCAAGGACATATCAAGTCCCCTTCTAACTTTTCTAAGTCAATTGTTAAATTCTCATTTGTTTGCATTGTGACCCTCCATCACCCTACCTGATCCGTCCTCCTTAAACCTTATGTACCTTTCCTTCTTCCTCTTTACGAGTTGTTCCAACTTTATTGTCACCCAGGATTACTTTATGCTATCATCCATTCCCTGCGACAAACAGACATGCCCTCACTGAAACCCATGTCAGTGTTCCCTAAACAATCTCCACACATATCTTGCGCATTTCCCTGAGTACATCATTTCCCAATGTACGTTCCCAATTTCCTGACAGGAAGCAGACTTCCAATTAAACATACTCCCTGCTCCCTAGTCCTAACCTTGTTCAAGGTAAATAGAGGGCAGATCTACCCTATTGCTCTGAAATGCTGACCCACCGAGAGATTTGTCACCGGATAAGCTTCCTTTTTCTAATATTACATCCGGTATGGACTGTTCGCAGGACCGCCTGTCTTCATATAGTGACATGAATCCTTCCTGGACACAACTGAGAAATTATGCCATACCTAGACCTTTTACCCTGGGAAGGTGCCAAATAATATTGCGAAGTTTCAGTTAGACGTGTCAATAACATGGCCGCTGTCCAATATCCGCTTCTCGATCTGCTCTTTACCGTTCCCGTTGTATTTATTTGTTTGATCTGGTGGGCGGCTGTATAGAATAGTCTAGATGGGGTGATCGCGTCCTTCATGTTTCAGTGTTAGTCTCACCATTTATTAATAAGCAAACGCCCCACGTTGTCCTCCCTTTCTGCAACCGCGATACTATCGCCGGTTTGCCATTACACTCCCTTTACACTCCGTTACCCGACCCTGTCCATTTTTCAACATCCAAAACAGGGAGCGTCCAGAAGCCACCCCTGCCCTTGTGACAGTCGAGTGTGTGTGATTGTATGGATCATAATTCAAACAATGTAACAATCAGGCCAGCAGCATTGAGCAATTGCTATGCTACCTACCTGAACAGTATGAATTCAGCAATCTTCCACCAATTCTGCAATTTCCGGTTGACCAGGCATATGATGGTTTGAATTTATGATATATTTGCCAAACCTTTTCATTGTAAAACGGCTTTATTTGAAAACTCTGAATTGTCATTAAACGCGGGCGTTATCTACACAGATGGCCATTTAATGTAAACACATACCTCATTCCATTCCTCAGTTCTTCTCTGAATTTCCTTTGTGTCAGTGTATAGATACAAGTATTGGTGCACACGCTGAGAAGCTGCAGCATGTAACCAAATTGCTGTAGGATGTATTCCGGGGAACTCAAATACCTATCCTCGTAAAAATAGTTTTGCCTCTGCCATTTTAGGGTATGTGCGACAGAGGGCATCCAAAATAATATGAAATTAGCTGATATAGCAAACAGCAAAATCATCGATTTTCTGCGTTTTTCCACCTCGGCATCTTTCTGATTGTCGCTGCTGTGCCGAAGCCTTCTGCGGACTCTATTTGCCACAACGATATGTCTTACGGTTAACCCGTTAAACACCAGGATTAATCCGATTGGTACCATTGGTGTTAAAATACTGAGCAGTAATTGGTATCCTCTCCACACGGGTAAAGTAGCGTATTCATATGTGGCGGTGCACCGCCACGGCGTGTTATCAATTATGACGTAAGGTTCAACGGCAAAGTAAAACGGAACACATTTCCCACAGGTCACTATAACCACGGTCGCAATCACCACCGTTGCTGTTCTCACAGAGCAGTATCGCTCCTGCAGCTTTTGACAACATATTGCGATAAAGCGATCAAATGTAAAACTGACCGTAAACCAAACAGAACAGTCCTGAGTCATAGCCACAAATATAAGTGCCAGGGCGCATACAGGAGTGATGAGCAGGGACCTGGAATAAATGTAGATACTGTTGATCTGTTCCACTAAAGCAACAACGATAACCACCATCAGATCTGCTGTTGCCATTCCAACCAGGTAACGGGTGATGCATTTGGAGAGTCCGCATTTTCCCCGAGATAGGATCACGATAGCGGTTAAATTAACTACAAGAAATTTGGAAACAAAATGTAAATATGGTCAGCTCCCAGAATGCCCCATTCTACCGATGCTTTAGAGGGTATGGTCTGTTTGGAATTGGAAAGCGGAAATCCAGCCGCTGCACTCCGGCTGCAAGACAATGACAGGCGTGAGTGCCAGTGGATTGGCGACATTCTGACAGTTTAGAGCGAGACATTCGGGTTTCACTACTCACGGACCGGTGAGCAGTTGATCGTCCTGTAAACAACACCATTTCCGTTATTAGAGGTGAAATAGCTGAAGGGATTGTTTGGAGCGGTGATAAAGTGGTGTCAAGGAGATATAAAGCACCAGTTCTCATTTACGGACTTCCAGAAGAACAGATCGACGTGTAAAAATTAGACCGGACCGTCATTACAATAAGCTGCCGCGTTGTTATAAGGGCGAACTGTCTGCACTCAGACAGACATAGAGACTCAGGCTTAGAAAAGCAGAGACCAGCATCACTTCAGAAAGCCTAGAGAGGTGAAATTATGAAGCCACGACAATAGCGGCACTAACTTAATTGACATAAAAAAAACACTGCTATCGAAATATGGAAAATGTAAATAAAACCATGGGATGTTTGAATCCTCCATTTTCGGAAACACTTTTCAGCCGGTGGTAGCATCTGTGCTTAGTAACAGTGCGGATACCGCAGCAAAGTAACAGCAAAACAACGACACCATACATAAAGTAACCAGCTCTGCCATCTTACCGGCGACACCAACCGCTACAAGTGTGGGATAGAAAATGCCCGCGATGTAGTAAATCGCACGGATATCCCATATTCCGTCAGAGGCAGCGATCAGTTGTACGGAACGTTTCAGCTGCTGGGATGTACTTCTGATCGGTTTAGCAGACTTTGATTGAGGAGAGATCAATTCCACTGAGGCAATTAGCGTGGCTGTCACGTAGGGACATTAGTGACAACCAACTGCACAAACTATTAAACCATTAAACTATTAAACCATTAAACTATTTTTTCTCATTGTTCACATGTCACGAATTTGACTCCTCAAGGGAAATTATAATCTATTTACTTTAAACAATATATGATTCGTATTTGCCATGTTATTTGCCATGATACTTGGCTTGAGCTATTTAAATAGGATATGTTTTGAATATCTGTGTTGCATTTAAAGTAGGCATTCATCTTGAAGTGGATTTATTTTGTAACATTTGACGGAGCACATTCACTTCTGAAATTGAGGGAAGGTGTTTGTTCTGGCAGGTAAAATGGAGAAAACTTCTTTATTAAAGGGGAACATTCTTTCATCTTTTCTTTCATTCATTCCAGTCATTCCGGGCGGTCTGAGTGATGGAAATCTCAGTGACAACTGACACGTGTTACAATAAAATAGACTGCACTTATTCCTGCATACATTGCAAAAGATCCACGGCGATATTACAGAGACCTGTGATCAAAAACTGAACGTGTTATCAGGAAATTTGTGAGGACTGTGGACAGTTTGAAGAACAATGTTTTCCATCGCACACATGGGCCGTTTGGCAGAAACCTGACCTCTACCGTTAAATGACCTGACCACCCCACACCCGTGACGTGCGATGCAGTCTATTTAACTTTAAAGATATTCTAAAACCTGCCACAATTCTACCACTCTTTCCCATTCATTCAGTCTTTTAACAAAAGTAGCAAGTGGAGTCTGTGAACTGTCCGCAGGTTCCCAGGCTGTTCTATTATTTGCCACGAAGTTGTATTCTTTCTCTCCTGATTTACGTTCAGGTATACTGCCTTTCGAGCGTCACTATGAGTAGGTGCAGAACAGCGGAAGTGTTCATGCTCACGTGTCAATCACAGTTCTTCCTGCGCTTGCAGTTCACCGCTTCGTGCTTACGGTGAACCACGTAGCGATAAGCGGGTCTCGGTTTATTGAAAAAGTCTCATCACTCTGTTTCCATTGTGGAACTCGTACTAACGTGCGGTCCTCGGTCGACTCCAGAAAGTGTCACGTCTGACTTCAAATTCATCCTTCCAAAGTGAATCACTCCTTGACGTTCCAGGTTGAGGTCCATCTGTAACTTTTCAGCGCTGCTCTGCGTCCTGTCACTGTCCTGTTGTAATCTGTGACAACCTTCTATACTCTCCATAGTTTCACCAACTTCCACCTCATTGAAAATACGATAAACTACCCTTCCACCTCCTCGTCCAAATCGTTCGTAAAATCATTAAAAGCCGGGGGTCTCAGAACAGATCTCTGCAAGACTCCACTGGTCACCGGCATCCAGGGAGTAAAAGCTCATACCACAGTCATCCTTTATCTTCTTTGGATGCCACGTCCGAATCCATCAGCCAGCGTTCCTTGGATTTCAAACCTTCTGGCGTTATAAATGTTCCTACCATGGATAACTTTAACGCCTCGTTAAAATCAATTCATATCAGATCTATTATCACCCAGTTTATTTCTAGAAGACCACGTAACAAACAGAGTATCCCATCTGTTTCCCCCTTGCAGAGTCTCAGCTTTTGCTCAGGCAAGTGCACAGATGTGAACTATTCTTAATCTCCAGTTACAAACTGGAAATTGTTGCCCAACTTACTGAGGGAGCAACTGCTCCTTTATCCCCATTACCAACGATTGCCTGAAACGTAAATCTATGAGGATCATCTCATCTCGGACCAGAGCATCCCATTGACAATATGTTTTCTGGAACTCAGATACTAGAGGATATTGACTGTCTCCAAGAGGTCTGAGTTGGTTCATATGATACCAGCTCAACTTGTTTGCAACGATCTGAATCCCATATACTAATGGACTGGCTCTGTCCCCACCAATCGCGAAGGTTAAAAGGGCTCGGCTGATGCAATGACATCATCTCCTTTTGTCCTATTTCCAACGCCCGTGGGTTAGTTCCCACCTCGAAATAAGCTTCTCTCTGCCGTTTTTTTCCGTCACGTATTATGGGCCGCATTATATTGGGCCTCCTTATTAGAGTTAATTAGTTGCTGCTTGCATTTGTCCTTTCCAATGTTGTCATACTCGGCCTGTGATAAATCTAACCAAGCAGGAATACTAACTCTTTTACTTTTTTACCCAAATGTTTAAATGCAGGAAAGGATGCTTCTGTGTTGATTACTATCATAAGAACATAGGGTAAGATAGTGATCCATGACCGATTATCCGTTTTAGACAACGTTGCCTTTAAAGGCCAGTTCATCCGTTCAACATTCGCACTGGATTGTGGTCGATAGGGATATGGAACCTCTTATTTTACCCCAAACAGTGTCATTAGGTTTTGTGTCACCTGTGTGGTGTAGCGGGGACCATGATCTGATTCCAGAGTTCTTGGCAATCCCCAAAGGGTAAAAACTCTCTTGGGCAAAATCCTGCCTGTGACGTCATCGCTCGTCATTGTCCAGTTGGGAGGGACTCGCTCCACTTGGTGAACACATCCACTATCCACATCGAGGACATGGTTCAGTGTTCCAGGGGATGGAAGCGAAGATCCAACAGAATACACATGTAGGTTAACACATGGTCCTTGTACACGGCATATCTTAAAATACTTCTCTAGCCGATTTATCTGGGTTATCACTGGGCACAAGTCAAACGATTATTACAGTAATATACATCTTCCCGAAATTTTGTCCACTGACATAGATTTCTTATCTGTTCCATGATTCTGTATGTTTCATGGTGCCCAGAAGTGTTATGGCTCCAGTACGTCGTCTGTTCCAAACCTTAGTAAATCAAAGCAACTGGACTTGCTGTCTTCTTTTCTAGAAGACATTTTGCCACTCATCCGAGAGGTTTCTGCGCTTCTGAACCATGGTAGGTAGTTCTTCGACTTATAAACATTATGAGTTGTTCCAAGTTAGAGGCATGATGAATATCGTTGAGGCGTAAAGTTAATGAGAGAGTTAATGGTTTTATCTTAATATAGGGCGCTGGTGCAGGCGCCACCGTCGGTTTATCTTCCATCCCTCCTTCTATTTCTCCTCCTTGCTCCTTGATGCCCACAAATGTCATGGTGCAAATACATCATCTGGTTTCTTTCTCAATCTGGCATCTCTAATCCACCTATTCCGTACCTGTATCACTCGATATTTCCCACACTGTTCAGAATAATCTGATCTTTGTACCTTTGCTAAATCCTGATCCTGTTGCTGCGTCATGACCCAGTCTATAGGTGTACGGTTTGCAGGTTTCTCTGTCATTCCGACCTCCACGACTCGATTCTATTTCACCACGCAGCTTGATTCTAGTTTGTCTAACTCACCGGCCTTGCTCACTTCCGTGGATGTCTTTAACTGAGCCTTCAGATATTGTTTAATCCTTCAGTGTTTTATCTTGTCTTCAGAAGTATTTACTTCACCAAGGGAGCTGATGTTACGGGTTTGCCATCTACTAAGCTATAACCTCTAGCTTCCCATAACGTAAATAATCAATTAAAGCACATACGCATGTAGTGAATGAATGGAGATAGGTCATGTCCAATCATCAGAGTTTAGTTTCATTCGGTGTTTTGCTCAGCGCAGAAGAAGTGAGTCAGAAGATTTGTTCCTGTGCTCTGATTTTTCATGACTCCAACATGTGCCGGTGATGTGTTCACATTGTAATATCGATCTATTCATCAATCGCTGTCCTTACACCTCAATACATCTCGTTTTTCTGCCCCGATGAGTGTGATATAGGGCATTGTACCTAGCAGCACAGCAGTAACTTCTTTCGTCCACCATTCCCTGACAAGCGAAATATTCGGGGTTGTGCTGTGACGTAATTAATGACGCCAGTGTCTCAGCAGTTCATCAATCAGCCACGTGCTGCAATGTGTAACTTGGGATGATGCTAAGAGTGAAACTTAAGGTTCCCTCGCTTTCCTACTCGCAAACTCTGTGTTGCACAGATCAACGGAATAATTTTTTTATCAATAAAACATGCATGCAATCTTGCAGACCCGTCTATGCTGTCATAAGAAAATCCAAATGAATATTATATTGTTTCTAAGTAGGACATAACTGGAATAAATTCCAGTGCATATTGAGGAATATGTGACTGGATCGGCGAACATAAGATTGCAGACATGCAGGTGCAGGTAGCACTTTAGAATTGCTGAGACGAAATATATTCAGATAAATGATGCTGGAACATGAAAAGCGCTGCCTCGGTGGGTCTAATTTCGATCAATTCATCAACTGAACTACGCACTTATTTATTTAAATTAATGGATTTATTTAATTTGAACATTTTCATTCAATATTTAAAAAGTTGTTTTGCCTAACCACAGAAAGTTACAGATCAGGTGCTGCACTCCGGCTGCAAGACAATGACAGGTATGAGTGTCAGTGGATTGGCGACATTCTGACAGTTTCGAGCGAGGCATCCGGGTCCCACGACTCACGTACCGGTGAGCAGTTGATCGCTCCTGGAACACAACAGGCCAGGCAGCACCTATAAGGAGAAGCATTGTCGACATTTCGGGCCAAAACCCTTCATGAGGACTGAAATGTAGAGGTGCAAAGGGTGCAGAAGTGACTTACAAGGATGTTGCTGAAATCGGGAACATGCCTTATTAGAATAGGTTGAGTAAACTCGGCTCTTTCTCCTTGGAGCGAAAATGACCTGAGAGATGTGCACTAGATGATGAGAGGCATTGATTGTGTGGATAGTCAGAGGCTTTTCGCAGGGCTGAAATTGTTCCCACAAGAGGACACAGGTATAGGCTGCTGGGGAATAGGTACACAGAGTTATCAGCGGTAAGTTTTTTTTTACTCAGAGAATGGTGAGTTTGTGGAATGGGCTGGCGTCAACGGTGGTGGAGGCAGATACGATAGGGTATTTTAAGAGGCTTTTTAATATGCTTAGTTACATGGAGCTTAGTAAAATAGAGGGCTATAGGTAGCCTAAGGATTTCAAAGGTAAGGACATGTTTGGAACAACTTTGTAGGCCAAAGGGACTGTGTTGTGCTGTAGGCTTTCTATGTTTCGCTGTTTAACATAGAACATAGAATGTAGAAATCTACAGCATATTCTAGGACATTAAGACTACAATGTGATGTGGTGCCAACCAGGTTACCTACTCTAGAAACTGCCTAGAAATTCTCTAACACATAGCCCTCTATCTTTCTAAGCTCCGTGTACCTATCTATGAGGCTGTTGAAAGACCCAATTGTATCCTTATCAACCACCGCCACTGGCAGTGCATTATATGCACGCACTAATCTCTGGGTAAAAACTTAACCCAGATATCCCCACGGTTTCTATTTCCAAGCACATTATGGGCTGTTTCACGGAACGTCTCCCTGTCCCTATGACAGAAGAGCTGGCCAAACTTGATCGGAAGGGGAGACTGGTCGGAATAACGGCGGAGCAGCATTGGCTGGAGTTTCTGGGAGCAATTCAGGAGCTGAGTGATAGATACATCCCAAAGAAGTGGAAGCACTGGAAAGGCAGAAGGACACAACCATGGCTGAAATGAGAAGCCAAAGCCAACATAGAAGCAAAAGAGAGGGAAAATAATAGAAAAAAAATGTATTGGAAAGTTTTTAGAAACCAACAGAAGACTACTACACAAGATCAGGTATGCCCAGGGCATTGGATTATGATATTGTAGTCATTAATGAGTCTTCGTTGCATCCAACAGTCTGAGGCATTTAGAGGAATAAAATATCCGGATCCTCACCATCTCTTGAAAGCCAAGGTTCCCTGTCCCAGTTACCTTTCAACTTTTATTTTGGCAGGCACATACAAACTAGATACCTTCAATATTGCACTTCTGAGGGCTTCCCACTTACAAGTACTCCTTTGCCAGAAAACAGCCTGTCCCAAACCACATTTGTCAGATTCTTTCTGATAACATCAAAATTGTCCTTTCTGCAATTTAGAATCTTAACCTGTGTTCCAGATCTCTCTTTTTACATATTTACTTGGAATCTCACGGCATTATGACCACTAGATACAAAGTGTCCCCATACACTAATTTCTTTCAGTAGCCCTGGATCATTTCCTAACAGCTTATTGCACACTTCTACGTTGGGAATTCTACATACTGATTGAGGACACATTTGACAAATTCTCCCCAGCTATTGATTTTACAGTATGGGAGACCCAGTCAATATTTGGAAAGATAAAATCACTTACTGAATCAACATTTGTCTTTTGCCACAGTCTGCAATCTCTCTACAAATTTGTTCCTCTATATCCCTCAGACTGTTGGGTGCAACCACGTCCCAGTATTCGCTGCAATATCATAATTCCCTGTCCTGAGCTCATCTGGCTTCCCTCAATGTCACAAAAGCAAGGGAACTGGTTGTGGACTATAGGAGGAATGGAGACAGACTAAACCCTATTGACATCAATGGATCTGGGGCTAGGAAGGTGAAAAGCTTTAGGTTCCTTGGTATAACGATAACCGAGGATCTCATGTGGTCTGTACATACCGTCTGTGTGGTATGTGGCTGTTAGCCTCTTTCACCTCAGACGGTTGAGGAAGTTCAGTAGAGGGTCCCAAATCCTAAGAACCTTCTACAGGGGCACGATTGAGAGCATCATGGATGGCTACATCACTGTCTGCTATAGAAACCATACTTCCCTCAATCGCAGGACTCTGCAGAGAGTGGTGCGGATAGCCCAGCACATCTGTAGATGGGAACTTCCCACTATTCAGGACATTTACAAAGACATGTGTTTAAAAAGGCCCAAAGGCTCATTGGGAACACGAGTCACCCCCAACCAGAAACAATTCCAGCTGCCACCATCCCGGAAATGGTACCACAGGATATAAAGCCAGGCCCAACAGGCTCCGGGACAGCTCCTTCCACCCGGTCATCAGACTGATTAATTCATACTGATACAATTGTATTTCTGTGTGATAATGACTGTCCTTACTACAATTACAGTATATTACACATTGCACATTTAGATGGAGAAGTAATGTAAATATTTTTACTCCTCATATATATGAAGGATATAAGTCATGTCAATTCACCCTCTCCAATAACTGTTCTGGCATTCTGACTCCAATCCCCCTGCAACTTTAGTTTAACCCCCCCCCCCACACACACACACACACACACTAGCACTAGCAAGCCTTACCACTATATTAGACCTCTGCTAGGTTTAATTCCCTAACAACCAAATCCCCTATCAGCCCTTTGACATTCCTCTGCGAGGTAATGCCCCTAACAGTTTATAACGTGATCCACCTGTTGTTGTTTGGGATGGCCAGAGCAGTACTCTGCGATGGCTATTTAAACTCATTCACCTTCCTGACTCTCATCCAGTTCCCGGAGTCCTGCTCCTTGGGTGCAACTCACCTCTTTTTACGTCTAATACCCCCTTCGACTTCCAGATGATCTGGAATTAATCAATGTCCAGTTCCAACTCCCTAACGTGCAGGGTTACAAGCTACAGCTGGATGCTCATCTTGTAGGTGAGGGCATCAGGTTCACTGTCTCCCCACCTTCCCACTAATGTCCCATCTAATTTGTTATGTAATTTTTTGTGCCAAAAAATCTTGAGCTGTTCAATCTTTACCCAGTGACAACAACATGCGCACAGTGAATTTTAAATAATATTTATCTTTATCAGCTAGCAAATCACTGTTAATCAGAACTTTGATATCTTCTGCGTTTGATCCAGTTCATCTGCAATTTCAGCCTGTGTAGCCGGCCTGCAGTGGGTTATGAAGGAATTTCTCACTCCAGCTTTTGTGCACAGTTCATGACTGATTTGCTTGCTAAATAATGCTTTAAAAAGTCCAGCTTTCCAAATATCACTCCACTTCCTGCCACCTGCAAATTCTCCAGCAACTTTTGCATCGCCATACTACACACAGGTAACACCCGTTTCTGTGTTGGACATAAATATTTCCCCTGAACCCGTCCCCAGGTGACTGACGGTGGTGTAGGTGGCAATTGATGGCAATGATGGCATTAGTGGCAATGCCAATGAATATAAATGGACGGACAGTACTCTGTCTCACTGGAGTCTGGCACATCTATGATGTGAATGCTACTTGCTGCCCATGGGAAAGGTGTTTGATATCATTATGTACCCAGAAAGAATGGGTATGTTCTCAGTGGTAGAAAAGTTCAGAACAAGAGGAGGAAGATCAAACAACACACACAAACTGCTGGAGGAACTCAGCAGGCCAGGCAGCATCTTTGGAAAAGAGTACTAATGCTGAGTTCCCCCAGCATTTTGTGGTGTTGCTTGGATTTCCAACACCTGCAGATTTTCTCGTTTCTGATTGATGTCGAACGAAGCTGATTTTTTCAACTAGTGATGTAAAATATTTCGTTCCCTTTCTCCGAGTTCCTTATACTTACAATACGTACAAAAAAGCTGGCTGAACTCAGCAGGACGGACTGAGACCTTTCGTCAGGACTGCTCCTTTCAACGGATGCTGCCCGACCTGCTGAGTTCTCCCAGCTTCTTAGTACATTTTGATTTTACCACTGCATCTGCAGTGCACTTTATGTTTTCTAATACTTGCAGTTAGATATCTGGAGCTCAGCTCTGTCTGTTAGAGCCATCGGGTCCCATTCCCTCAACAGCCAGAAGCTCCCCGGGGCCCGTGTACAGAGACAGAGGGAAGTGAACCGGCCTGTTCCTGGATTATGAGGCACGATGTCCGGATATCACAGGAATTGCCCCAAATTAGGATGTTGAAAAAAGCCGCGGCAAACACTCTCTTACCTGGGCCGATTTCCCGAGGCTTTGTGTACTGCGAACGCGCGATTTTCGGGAGCATCCGCAACTCCGACGCCTGCGCATTTGATCGGTATCTCAGTGGCAGCGAAAATTGCAACGCAGAGCCTTCTTGGTAATCATGGCGCCATTAAAAGTGTCTGCAAGCACCGTTTCCATGTTCATACTTCAGTTATTCTTTTGTGTAGAAGCTCAGCAGCTCTTTTAAGGCAGAAAGCAGTTCCCATAAACAATACACATAATATCAGCAACCTTTCCGCGTGTCTGATGCCAAAGTAGAACCTTCTTACAAACAGCACACATAAAATGCTGGTGGAAAGCAGCAGGCCGGGCATCGTCTATAGGAAGAAGCACTGTCGACGTTTCGGGCCCAGAACATTCGTCAGGGTCTTTTTTGTGTATGTTGCCTGAATTTCCAGCATCTGCAGATTTCCCCGTGTTTACCTTTAGCTTTAAGGATTGCCTTATACCTGAAAGTCTGTTGTCTCAACAGTGTATTAAAGGCATTTATTAGGATACATTTACCATTTTTACAGGTGGATGAAAAAATAATTTTAATTGGGACTTTTGTTGTGGCATTTTTCTACCTGAAATACTGGCAAAGATAAAGAAATGACTTATCCAACATTTATCAATACATATAGCTGAATTGGCTGCGATCATTCTGGGCTTTGAGTGTGTGTTGGAATTTATCCAGTAAATGTTGGAATCTATTCACATTCCTTTACCAGGTGAAGCACATTACGTTGAACGTAATCAAATGTTGGCGTCATTGCAATCTTTGAGGGTTGATAACTTTTATTTTCAAAACTTTGTTAATTTATAGGAGTGTCTTTAATTTCATACTTTTGCATTCTGTTTCATTACTTGCAATCTGTGGAGCATGAAGGTGTCATCCAGCTTTAATTTGAAGGAAAAAAAGGTAGAAATGTGTTATTTCCCAGTTCTCTGCACCACACTCTATCCTGTTGGTGACGGAAATGCACCTTTGAGTTGAAATGTCCATCGCCATCTATCCAATCCACGCCGTATATCTTCGTGTTGGCCAAAATACAATTGGAAGCCGGACAGATGGACAGTGCATTTGCCAGCCAGCATCAGACTAACTCCCCCTCCTCTGGGAACTTCAGACCGTGACGGAAGTGTGACGGCATATGTGGAAATCCATTGACATGTCTACAGACCACTGATTAGGCGATATTAGGGTAGTCCTTTGACTGACATCTGGAGTGGTCTTTGAGGTATTTGGACGACAGGACGCTGCATTGCGCCCCTCCCCAGCGCACACTTTCCCACTGTATCATAGCTGCTGGTCGCCCGGGATCTCCAATGGGTTCCGGCGGTGAATGTCAGGTGCTGGAGCACGGATGCATCTGGCTTATGCTCAGGAAAGGGCTTTATTAATGAAATGAAGCACCGATATGACCGGACATTTCACCGCGCTGACCACCTGCTCACTAAATTTCGACTGAGTCACGGCATAAATAATTGTGTTCGTGCAGCAGCTGAAATCACTCAGCAAATACCCAACGTAGTGAAAGGTCAATTCGGAATCATTGAAATCGGATCCTATACGTGAGACCTGATGATAAATAACATTTACAACCAGCGTCATCCACAGGAGGATGAAGCTGCCTGAGAGAGTAAAGAGTAAAACCACAGACCTCCTCCTGCTCTCCATCTCCGGGTCACTGCGGTTCTTCCCATCGCTCTGAGCCTTCAACCCTTTACTTACCCGACTGGACACTAAAATGTGCCGAACAGTCAGAGCGTTCAGCAGCAGGATCCCAGCGGAAGGGAGGAACGGATTTAAAACCGTATCGATCCAGTCATATCCAACCCACACGGGGTCAGTGAAATAATTGCTGATGATGATGCAGAACCATGGTACGTTGTTAATGATCACCCAGGGTTCCCGCGTAAAGTATCGGGAAACATTTTTTCAAACGGAACAGCGCACCGGTTGTTGATAGAATCACAGCCGCCGTTTTCCCGGTGCAATATTTCGTTTTTAGCTTCGGGCAGCAAATGGCGACAAACCGATCAAAGGTGAAAGTGACGGTGACCCAGACTGAACACTCTATGGCTGTGAACTTCAGTACACCGATAACATTGCACACAGGGGTGATGTCCAAACATGTCCACGGGAAGTAATACACATTGATTTGATAGAGAATGAACTCGGTGACAATTGTTAGTAGGTCTGCTGCAGCCATGGCCACCAGGCAGCGAGTGGTGCAGACAGAGAGGCCGCACTTTCCCCGGGACAGGATCATTATCGCCATGACATTAACTGGTAGATTGGGAAAGAATAAAACAGACACGGACATTATTGAACACATTCTCCGGGAATTAACATCGGATAGGTTTTCAGCTAAAGATCAGGCGTGCTGGAGTCGGTAAGCGCCTGCTAATCTAACATCACAGAGGGTTCACACTGTCTGTAATTTTTCTTCTTCAGTGCGGAGGCCAGATGATGTGTGGTCAACCGTCGGCGATAAAAACGACCTGCATGAACAACAACAACTTGCGATGATTCGCGTCGGTGCTTGGGTCGCTTTACCTGATTTACCTGAGCCTGATCAGCCGTCTGGAAACTGAACGGATACAGAGCGGAGCAGCACATACACAAAGTGCTGCAGGAAATCAGCAGGTCAGGTACCAGTCATGGAAGTGAGGAAACTCTGGTTTTGGGTCGACACCCTACTTCAGGAGGATGCGGTGCCCAATTTTCAGACCGACTCAGAGTGAAAACATGAAATAATTAGTAAGCAGAAACTAAATAGCTCGGTTAACGGATTAGCGATTCAGTTCTATAGCACACGACTATAGATCCATGGACACTGGTTCAGATGATCAGATCCAATCACTGACCAATAGGCAGTGGAATCTGAGTGTCACAGACTATGCAAACAGGCGTGAAACTCAGAAGCAGGAATGCACTAAATAATTCAGAAATAGTGCGCTTCAGAATCTAATCTCTAGCCGCATCTCCCTGTCCTCAGCTCTGATAACACTCTGAAGAAAAATTACATTCACACTTTTCCAGTCAGCCCTTCCCGTAGTCATTCCGGTGTCCAGCACTAAGAAAACTCCAGACAAGGTGGCATGAAAAACAAGGCCAAAATGGGAGTCGAACCCATCAGTTAGAGGATACAAACACGAGGAAATCTGCAGATACTGGAAATTCAAACAACACTCACACAATGCTGGTGGGACACAGCAGGCCAGGCAGCATCTATAAGGAGAAGCACTGTCGACGCTTCGGGCCGAGACCCTTCACCAGCATTTTGTGTGTGTAGTTACAGGGGAGACAGATGTTCCGCTTAGTTTGCTTTAAATATGAAAAGTCAGAATGTTGGATCGGCAGGATCTAGATATCTCACACACTGGAAACTTGCAAAATGATAATTAACTGGTTTACACAGAATGACAGGCTGCAGTTGTGATTTGCTCTGCTCACTCACCAGGAACTCCAAAGACAGCAATGAACATGTACAATATGTTCCCCACACTCTCGTACCTATCGAACATTGCTGATATATTCTCTGTCCAGTAATTTGTGCTCCTATGCTGCGGGTGATCTCTCGGAAGGAAATGTGGTAGCACATGCCTGGAGTTTTTAATAACATTTGGTGAATCCACAGGGTATGATTACAAGACTTAAAAAAAAGATTTTAAAATTATTTACAAACCGATTATTTTAGCCAAGTGCAGTCCCTGCGGTGACAGATTGTGCTTAATTTAGTGACTTTTTTTAGAACTTTGTGGGTGTTAGTTTGACTTCGCAAATGTGACGTGATGAATTTTATCAATTAAACGTGCTTCCACTGTGAATGTGTGCTTCAAATGAACAATTTGCCGGACACAAATATATTGAAGCAAGTTGTATGATTGTAGCTTAGGAAATTCTTATTGTATCACCGACTGTTATCGATTTCAATGGGGGCCTATGTTTGGGGAATTCTACCGGCACGCAACAAAATATCCTTTGTGCTGATGAATTAATACTTTAATAACAAAGTACCGATGTGTGTGTGGGTGTGTGTTTGTGTGTGTGGGTGTGGGTATATTTGTTTGCGTCTTTGTTTTTATGCGTGTGTGTGTGTGTATATGTCGTTTTCTGTGTGTGTTTATCTCTGTGCATGTGTGTTTGTGTGACTATGTGTGTGTGGGCATGACTTCTGTTTATTTGTGTGTATATGTGTGCTTGTGTGTGTATGTGACTGTGTGTGAGTACGTGTCCATCAGTGAGTGCCTGAGTGAGAATCTGTGTGTGTGTGTGTACGAATGTGTGTCTGCATGCTTGGTGTTTATGTGTGTGCTTGTATGTGTGTGTATGTCTGTTAGTTTGTGAGTGAGCCTGACTATCTGTGTGGAGGAGTGGGTGAGGGTGCGTGTATCGTTGTGTGCGCTCGTGAGTTGAGTTTATGTGTATGTGTATGTGTCTGCCTATGTATCTCTCTGTTTGTGAGTCTGTGTGCGTATGTGTGTGCGTGTGTTTGTGGGTCTCTTTGTGTGTGTGTGTGTGTGTGTGTGAGACAGTGTGTATGTGTGTGTGACTGTATCTCTCTCTGTGAGTGTGTGACTACCTTTGTGTGAGTGTGTGTATGAGTTTGTGCGTGTGTGTGGGGTGTGTGACTGTGTGCGCGCCCGTGTGTTTATTTGTGTGTGTACTTGTCTTTCGTTTGTGTACGTGTGTTTGTCTGTGTGTGTGAGTCTCTAAATATCAGCGTCTGTTAGTTTGTGAGTGTGTGTGACTAACTGTGTGTGTTTGGGGTTGGGTGGGTGTAGATGTATCTATGTGTGCGCGCATGTCTGAGTATGTGTACGTGTGTGCTGGTGCATTTCTGTGCTTGTGAGTTTGTATCTCTCTCTCTCTCTCTATGTTTGTGAGTGTGCGTGTATCAGCGTGTGTGATTGATTTTTTGTGTATGTGTTGTGTGTACGCTTGTGTGTCTATCTCTGTGTGCGCATTGCCTTGTGTTTCTGCGTGAGTACTTGTATGCGTGTGCGCGACTATGAATAATATAAATATAAAACAACGCATATAAAGCAGTAATGTTAAACCTGACATAATTTTTCAAGGGGAGGTGCGGTGCAGATTCCTTTCCTACTGATAGTGGTTGGTGTCTGAACAGGGGTGGTGTTGGATACAGATGTGATAGTGGCGCTATGAAAGTGTGGACGATGGAGTGACGTGGAACTTGTGTCGGTTGAAGAGATTAGTTTTGGAAGACATGAAATGGATTGACTCACAAAATCAACCGATAAGTTCTGAACAGCACGGGGAGCCGCACTACTAGTTTCTACTGATCCGCACAAGCGTCCAGATTTAAATTTGAATGGATAGGTCATAGAAATTAACGTCAGAGTACTTCAGTGTAAATAATACCGAATTCCGTCCAGTCTTATAGATGACAATCTGTGTCCGGAAGTTGAGAATTTAAAGAGAGCTGAACAAGAAGGGTATTTCCTCCTCCTTCTGGTTTCACCTGTCACCTTCTTCAGTTTGTGCCTATTCATTTGGTTGTACTTCACTTTACTGCTCATCTGCGGAGACCTGTCCTCTTTATTAGTTTCCTTGGAGTGTTTTCTCTCAGTCAAGCAATATTTACAAATTATGACAAAATGTGTTCGAAAAAAAAACTGTCTCATGTGATTTTACACAAACCTATAACTGAGCGTATTTCGTAATTCAGCAAGTGCCGAACTATAAGGGGTTAACCTCATCTCATCTGGACTGTGATTAATCGGCCCAGTGATGTGCAATAATTTTCTCTTTCTGTTCTACACCATTTGCTAGAAACAACAAAAATATACACACTTATTCGCAGCATACAGAACATTTTTCCCAAAGGTTTAATAAAACCTACCGTATATTTACATGTATAGAGGGTATTTTAACAATTATATTTACTATTCTATTCTTGGTATGAGACATCAGTGAAAAACATTTTGGTTGTGTAAAGGTGTTAGTGAGAAAGACTATGCATTCTTGGGGGTTCAGATTATCTGACCCTACTGAACACAAGCTGTGCCTGTTTTCGTCAAGGAGGGTCTTTATCCTCGAACCCACTGAACAATATCCAGATTTATTTTTATGTGGACCGACTAGGTAAAAGTGTGTTACAAGACTTGCAAATAAAGGACGCCGATTTTCATTTATACAAACGAACATAAAAATGTGCCGGAGTCTCGATACATAAACACGGCCCAATGTGATGATAGAGTCAATAAAGAGTGAATATCTCTCCTGAGCAACCGGGTCACTCCTGATATCAGTACAACAATATTAACAAAAGCCGAGGTTCAATGACTTTACGTTCCACTGATGCTCTGATACTCGTTGGTACATGGATAGATCTTCCCTCTCCTCTGAACTGTACAACCTGTAAAACAAGTCCATAACGATAAGTTGAATGGAAGTTCTATCCACATCACATTGCCGTCTGCTGCTGTGCAGTGTACTATAAATTACATTATTGATTGCACGTTTGAGGTATTGATTCTCCAGTTTGTAATTTGCTGCGTCAGCAGCATTTTATTTGTTGCAAGGGAGCCGGCTTTGGCAAATAAAGACATAGCCTGTCTGCTCTGATACTCAGTGACCGTGTGGAGAGTGATGACAGGGCATCGGCCCAAACTTTGTGATTGTGCGGAGGTGTACATTTGCAAAGAACGATGTTATGATTTGTTATGTCCTTATGGTCAGACATCTTCTTTTCGCTGTGTCCATCATGAGACTGCGAGAAATGAAATTACCAGTATACTCAGAGATGGTTCTGAATAAGCAGTGATATGTTCTGTGAGAGATGGTGGGCCCGAATGAGCTGTGATAATAACATTGCAATATTGAGGGAACTGGACAAGCAGTGACCGGGTTGGTCAGTGATGTGCCTGTAGAGCTCTGACAGTTCTGTTCACTGCAATAGTGGATCCCTTCGAAGCAGGGAAATAACCCGGTTGTCTCCTCACAGCTGAGGAAGGGAATCAATTATCAGTCTCCTAGATGTTATCCTTCTCAATCTATCTTTCTAGATATCTATTTATCCATCTAATATCGATTCATATCGGCACATTGGCAATAAACTGAAAATCTCTTTTTTTAAAAGAGGCACGGACACTATTCCTATGGAATATACAGAATCTCAACCAGAAAACAGATACCAGCAATGATTATAAAAATCGTGCAAAAAACTCCAGGACCATTTATTAAAAATATTATAAACATTAATTGGTTAGTCACTTCTGGTGGCGGGCTTTTCGTGCTCCACACAGTGGCAGCTCCGACTTCTTTAGTCCCCTCCTGCCATCCAGAACTCACCCGTGGCTCCAGGTAACAGTGCGCATGCGACAGTGGCAACACCCTAGTACATCGCGTCGACAGGCGCGCTAAACCAGTTGAGCGTACCCAGGAAACATCAGCCCCTGTAAGATAGGGAGTTGTCTACCCCGGCATGCGAAACCAGTTCCTGGAGTGGACGGCTGAGATCAAGTAAAATATAACAAAATTATGTTCTCTGTGCATCTAATTGGATAATTGACTGAAAAGCAGAATTGTGCTGCAATTCAAATAATCAATGTTATTAACGACCTACCTTCGCTTTGCAAACGGTAAGAGAAGATTTTTTTTACAAAGTAATAAAAGACCAAGTGCCTAATAATTAATTAGAATATGTAACTGAAAAATCGTCAATGGAAAATACAGTATAATCTATCCTCCTCAACATGTCAGTGCAGATTTGGAACTCACCCATTTCCTTTAGTTGGTTACTAGTTCCTGGATTGATGTTAGCGTTTCCGTTTGCCATCAGATCCATTCCTCCTCGTTGAATTATGGTTCAATTATATACACCACCATGCTGACGAAGCAGGTTGACTGATAAATCTATCACTAAGCCAAACACGATCACTAGTCAACGGTTGCATCGCTGTAATGTATCTGCATCTCTGAACCAGAACATAGTGTAATTTGCATACTACAGTGCCCAAAATCCATCCTGAAGACTTTGTCTCATTCACGGATTCACAATGTAAGGCTGTCATTTCAAACAATGATACTTCAATGAAATGAGGAGTCAATAGACTTCCTCTGCATGCATATTGAGGGTATTAACGAACACATATGTCAAATGACGTTAATAGAAATCAGAGAGACATCAGAGAGCATGATAGTGTTACCAAAAAGATGAGGGCGATACATGTCAGTTTTACGTTCATTTCATTCAATCACAATGAAGAGAAACTAAAGGAAGGCAATGATGTGGAAAGTAAGATGCAACAGGCACCTTACTTTAGTTCTTTTGCCGCATGAAAATTTAATAGTACGATATTGTTAATTATTCACTGGCACTGACCCAAAGGAAAAGCATTTCCACTTTGACACATATTTGAATGAAATAAGCACTCTGCAAATGACCTTGTCTAAGAGCAAGGCAGTAATCATTGAAGAATAAATAATTACATATATTATGGGTGTGCTGATCATTTGTATTGGGAAGTTTATAACCTATAATTCAGCATAGCTTCCAGCGTTCAAAATCAGCTGTAATCAAGCTAGAGAATTTCTAAAAAGCATAACAGTTCAAAAGGTATCTTGTTTTTGATATTCTAAAACAAGACCTGATCAGCAAATTACTGTGGTATTACTTATTCGACCATAAGTCTGAGCTGTAAATCTTAACGCAGGATACTGTAAGGATACAGTCAAGTTACTGGACACAAAACAGTTTTCCTCTCAATATTTATTGAAGAAGATAAATTAACTGTGTAGTCTTTAAGGTAGATTATTTTTCTGAATCCATTTATTAAAATAATACAACTGTAATATGTTATGTTGAATGTAGCATCTCTTCCTGAGGTTTAGTAAATGGAACTCAAATATATGTAGGAATTAACATTCCATATTAGTTGCAGCATGACAAAGATACAGTCCCTTCACTGCCAATTGAAAACAATAACTATTTTATCTATGTTTGGAACAGGTGACAGGCTTCAGAGAGAACATCATTCTTGATACACAGCTAACTGATACATTGTTTCCTATTAATGTTCAGGTGGATGAATTGCTTCTGAATATTCCTTCCAGTTATCAAAGCCTTTTAGTGTTCATTCCTTCCTCTCCCTCTTTGTGTTGCTTGCCCCCTTTCTCCAGGCCCTCACCTCATTCTTCATCATGAAAGAGGAACGGCTCTAAATCCCCGTCATAACAGGGAGGAACTGGATTTTGCATAAATAAAAGACACAACATAGGCACACCAATCTCGGTGCACTAGCCCAAGTCTAGGAATTCAAGAAACAAACAAGCCCCTGAGACATCCTATTCACAGCAAGCAGAAATCAATCAACAGCTTCGAGACTCCTCAGGACCGACTTTCCTTTTCAAAACTGGACAGCTATTTCAAAATATCCTGATGTGCAATGACACTAAAATCTTTCATTCCTTTTGACAGCTGTACCGATACAAAGGTTCATTCTTTTCGTCATTGTGATAAGTGTTTTTACAGTGCGGTGATGCATTCCTATTTATCCCAAGACACTTGCAGTGATAACACTACACGTTCTAGCACAGCAGGCTATCTTGAAATTCTCATACATTTTTTGAAAAACCTTGCTTAGTTGAGACTACGCTGAGAGATTTGATTTACTTCTGATTCGTGAACTGGAAATCCACAATGGTTTGGTTGTTTCTAATGTTTACATCTGGGAAGTGTACAGGGAATGATGTGTTAAGCCATTAAGCTTTTGGCTTGAATTCAAGGTTTCTTTAGACTCCAGTTTCTCCCAGATATAGTAGGGGGTGGAGCGTGGATTAGCAGGTATTCTTTTTGTATGCAGAATGAGCAGAGAACATAGAGAGAATTACAAGCTGCTTGATGAGAGAGGAAGCTGCGGGAGACAGTGAGGGAAGTTTCTCGGAAGAAGGGCTTTCATACACAAACTATCCAGGAGCAATTCTCTGAAACTCAGTAAGAGAACATTCTTCCAGTCAATCAATCTGCCACTCAAAACTGTCACCTTCTCCAGCCATAATTAGAAGCTCAAACCTGAAGAGGCCATGCACTGGCTGCCACCTTCCTAAGTGAGAGCCATCAATGCCAGAGAAGCAAGAATGGAATCTGTGAATAGCTTTGTGCAAGCTTCTTCGCTGTGCAGGGAGATCAGACCACAACTCTGCAGATGCCACATTAAAACTCTAGATGCCAATCTGGCATCCACAAACCCCTTGCTTAATAGGATCCGTCTATGGCGTATGAAAGGCTGGGAACCCCTGATCTAGTTGTAACTTAACCAAAAGGAATAAACACCCTCTTGTTGACCAGACAGTGCACGGCCAATCAGTGAATTGACACAAATAAATGATGGTGCCTGGAGCTGTCGAGATGGCTGTATTCTATAATTGTCTGCTGCAGTCTGCAGCTGAACCACCTCAACTAACCAAAGAGCAGATATGGGAGTTCAAGGGCTAATGCCTACAAGATGTTCTGCAACACAGGAATTCCTGCACACACAAATGCCACGTGGCTACCAGACAAAATTCTAAAAGAACAATCAACTGTTGATCTACAACATAGATTCGACTGCCCACACCACCCAGCAGGAGCTCTGCAAAACACGGCAGAAGAAAAGGGGGAAGGTTTAAGGGGAACATGAGGAGAAATGTTTTCACTTAGTGGGTTCAGTGAGAGGGGAACGAGCGGCCAGCACAAGAAGTACATGAAAGCACAGTTTGAACATTTATGAGAAGTTTGGATGGGTACATGGATGGTCAAGGTATGGAGAGCTATGGTCCTGGTGCATGACGATGTGATTCGGCAGTTCAAATTGTTCGCCCCTCTCCCTAAATGGGCTGAAGTGTCTGTTTATGTGCTGTACTTTTTGATGATTCTACGGCTGGAATTCTGCAGTGTGCCTCACAAGCTTCCCTTTACAGGAGTTCTGCTTTTTTTTTAACCAGCTCCATATCAAGCAGCGAGACGTTAAGCAGATGTTGGGGGTGTGGGGTAGGGGTTCAGAATCAGAAAGGGAACAAGAAGAAGGAGAAACAGAAACAGCATGCTTGGCGAGGTTGAATGCTCATGCATTTCAAGACCAATTCATCCAACTGCAGCAGTAAAACACATCCTAATTCACTATTCTACAAAAACATATTTAGCTGCAAAATGAAATACAAGCCAACACAAAATAAATATTCCAAGCCGGTTTTATCAATCCGATCTTGGCAAGTGGAATAAGAACACTTTTTCACCCTTAGTGTCTTTACCTAAGTGGATAAAGACAGAATAACTCCATTGGTCAGCAGGAGCAGACAGAGGCCAACAACACAAGTTAGTCACTATAACAATATAACTTACTTATCCAAAGATAGGTAAGAAGGTAGAAATCAAAATTGCCATGGCAGAAGGTGTCTTAAATAAATAATACAGACGCACTTAAGTGGAGACTGAATAGAGTGTGAGGAAGGAAAATGCATTTGTCTGCTGATGGAGACACCTCCCTCTTCCTTATTAGGGAGAGAGAGAACCTGCGGTATGTCGAAGTCTGGGTGAAAGTCCAAGTCTTTGGGGTAACTGCAAGTCTGTGTCTTTGCTATGGCTTTGCTCACACTTGACTGCTTGGTGCCGATGCCGATGCTTGCTTCTTTTGTCGGGGGGAGAGGGGGGATTATTGCTTGCAACTGCTTATGCACGGCAGGGGGACTTCATGGTTTTGATGTTTAAATTTCATTCATTCTTTGGGGCACTTCTTTGATTTGGTGGATTTTTGCTAACATAAAGCAGTTCAGGATATATATTGTATACATTTCTCTGACATTAATTTCGACCTCTGAACCTTCCATTCAGCTGTGCTGAATATGTGGAACTTTAGTGAAGGAGACAGCAAATGGCTTTGGTGTGCAATTGTGAGTCTATAAGGCTGTCTCTGAGCTGTACTCTCCCTTCAACATTGGCATCGTTTCTGATGAGAAGGGCTCCTGATTATCATGTGACGCTTGGATATCCTTTCCCATACAGGACAACTGGCAGAATGACAATGGTGGGATAACGAATACAGTCTTTACTGACAATGCCACTGCTGCTCCCTCCACATGACAGTCCAGCTACCCCTAGCCATGTGAACGAGATAAGATTGATGTATTGTTACAACATCCTGTCATTGCTTTTGAACATTATTCTCTCCACCGTACTGGCCACATCCTGAGTTTAGACAGTGTAAATGGGAGCGTCCACATCAACACACGTACAATTGGTTGGAGTCTGCCTCTGCTGTATCAGGATTCGAGATATCATCTGCAAGGCACTGGGTCTTCAACCCAAAATGAAGTTACTCAGCACTTCTGTGAAGCGGTGGATGGGCTCTAATATCTTTGCAAGAGTAATATAGATTCCTCCATGCTCTTTGATATTGCTCACATGGTTTCAGGAATCAAAAATTTCACTTTTTTAACCTTCTTATCCGCGAAAGTCCTTACATAACTCTTTTCTCGAACCTTTCTGTGATCTACTGAATTATTCGTACATCCCCAGCAGAAGGTACAGGCTGCATGTCCAGAGACACTCCACATGCAAAGGTACACCGCTGAGCCCATCTCTAAATAACGTACTCGATTTCATTACAGACTAACTGAATCGGTGCCGTCATTTAAATTCCTTTCCATCACCACTTTGCTAGAGTGCGATTCTTGGCCAGTTGAAATGGTCCCCACAACAGTAGCAAAGTTTTGAGGGACACGGGCGAATGCAAAAGATGCATTTTTCTGTTTAACAATTGGTAAAATAGTTATGCATTTGGTAAAACAGGAGAAAGTGTGGATTAAGTGAGAAGTAGAATTCGAGAAGGGTTCGGCACTCAGCCGAGGATTAACCATTGACCCAATAGGTTATTCCCACTAACATGAAGCAGCACCACTCTGTGAGGACATGTGATGCAATGTCACAGCCATTCTAACTACTGCTCCCTGTCTAATATCCCGGATAGAATGTGAGGGAATGAATTATTCTGCTTTCGACAAGACTATCTGAATACTTTGTCTATCATTGTTGAATTGCGTGCAACCTTTGAACAATAGATTCAAGACTTAATACATGTGCAACTGGCCTACTGAGTGTATGGACTCTAGTTATGAACCTGGTTGACAGACGGTGAGCAATGGGACGATGGTTAATTCGACAGTGGTGCACAAAGGATATCTGATGCAAACACGTATAAATCTGCAGATGTTGGAAATTCAAGTAACACACACAAAATGTCGGTGGAACGCAGCTGACCAGGCAGCATCTATAGGGAGAGGCATTGTCGGCGTTTCGGGACGAGATCCTTCGTCAGGACTAACTGAAAGAGGAGATAGTGAGAGATTTGAAAGAGGGAGTGGGAGGAGAGATCCGACATGATAGGAGAAGAAAGGATGGGGAGGAGATAAAGCTCAGATCTGGAAAGTTGATTGGCAAAAGGGATACCAGGCTGTAGAAGGGAGAGGCTCATGGGACGGGAGGCTGGGAAGAAAGAAAGGGGGAGTGGAGCTCCCAAGGAAGATGAAGAGCAGGCAGGGAATATTGTTTGAGGGACAGCGAGAAAGAAAGGAGAGAAAGAAAAAAGGGGGGAAATAAATGAATAAGCAAACAAATAAATGAATAGATAGATAGATAGATAGATAATTAAGTAGATAGATAGATTAACGGATGAATGAATGAATAAGGGATGGGGTAAGAAGGGAAGGAGGGGCATTAACGATGTAAGAGAAGTCAATCTGCATGACATCAAGTTAGAGACTACACTGATGGAATATAAGGTGTTGTTCCTCCAACCTGAGTGTGGCCTCATCTTGACAGTAGAGGATGCCGTGGATAGACATATCAGAATGGGAATGGGACGTGGAAATAAATGTATGGCCACTGCGAGATCCTGCTTCCTCTGGCGGACAGAGCGTTGGTATTCAATGAAACGGTCTCCCAGTGTGCGTCATTTCTCACTAATGTATAAAAGGCCACACTGGAAGCATCCCACCATCAAGCACATCTCCACCCACCCCCCCACCCAGTTTCTGTTTTCCGCAGAGATCACTCCCTACGCGACTCCCTTGTCCATTCATACCACCCGCCCCTTCCCACCGATCTCCATCCCGGCACTTATCCTTTTAAGCAGAACAAGTGCTACACGTGCCCTTACACCTCCTCCATCGCCATCATTCAGGGCCCCAGACGTCCTTCCAGGTGAGGCGACACTTCATCTGTGAGTCGACTGGTGTGACATACTGCGTCCGGTGCTCGCAATGTGGCCGCTGCATGTTCTCGTCCTGTCCATGAGCCTCATCCTGTAATTTGCATTGCCTGGCCAAGGGGTACTTCGCCCAGATCGGTCCTGGAGGTCCCTCGTCCCTTATCCTGTCCATGTGCCTCGTCCTGTCCTTATACCTCGCGCAGCCCAGGGCTACCTCCCCCAGCCCGGTGCTGGAGTTCCCCCGTCCTGTCCTGGAGTCTCACGTCCAGTCCGTTAACCACGCCACGACCTGAGGCCGCGTCTTGTCCTCGCCTAGATCCGGGGTCCAAGCCCGAGTCAAGACCCAGGTTTCGTTTCCTTGTCCAGTCTTCGGCTCGGAGTCCTAACCAAGGCTACAAGTTCCAAGTTCCACGTCCGGGTCCCTTGTCCCTAGTCCAAGTCCTAGGCTCCGAATCCTAGTCACGTCCAAGACCTGTGTCAATATCAAGAGTCAGTTATTCCTGACTTTCCTTGCTTCCTTGACACACCTAGCCCTGTTCCTAGTCCCTCAGTGGCTGTGCCTTGCATTTGGGTCCGCCACCAACGCCCCCCTTATACAAGTGTTTAATTTTCGAAGCAACCTATTAGAACTGCAAACTAAAAGGTAATGAAGTATGAATCCATTAGAAACACAAAGTTATTAGACGGACAAAATACAATTTTTGATACTGAGTAATATTATAAAAATGAACATTACCCCTTAAATGTGCCTATGCTGAATTTTATAATTCAGGAAAATGGTTAATTACCATTGGTTAATTGGGGCAGCCGCTTATTTCGGACAATACTTAATAAAAAAAATAAATTGAAAAAAATGTAATTTACTTGGAAAACTATGCCACTTAATTGTGAAAGGAATCTGTTGCCAAACAGGTTCTAACTAGTGTGAGGTACATGCATGCTATGTAACCATTATACACTACGCTTTAATTAAAACAACCGTTTTAAATGGCATCCCTTGCGTGCTCGTTTTCAAAAAGAAGTGACTTTTGTCATTGATCGCAGGCAAGTGATAAACAGTAAGACAAACTGGAACTGTTTTGCTCACTGCGGTTTCAAGCATGCAGGCTTGCGGATGCCAGAAACGGTTGGGGTGAAATGAAACAATTTCAATACTTCATCTAGTTAGGTACTATGATTAATTTAAAGGTATCAGCAATCATCTTGAATGTTCCAATTGAAATGAGGATTTGGAGGTTCCAATCATCGCCAGCACTGTTTGAAAGCTGTCCACTCTCTGCACTTGGTGTCTCTGATGATTTTGTTTATTTACAGTCAATCAAAAGAACATGTCAGTGTACGCTTATTAAATTAAAGCACAATAATTAGAAACTAATACAGTTTTATGTACTGTAGTGATTTTGGTTGTGTTCTAATTAATTCTGTATTTCCTTTAAATACATAGTTTGTTACTTAATTAAATGGTAGCTTGTCATTTTTTTATACCCTGTTAAATATTTCCAGGAAACATCGGCTCATTGGGGTAATCACTTAATCGGGCCAGAATGTCAATTCCCAGTGTCCCCCGATTAACTGAAATGCACTATATTTGAAATTTCGGCAGATTCATTTCCGACTTCAAACAGAAACATTATAATAATCAGCACACTTTTCATATAAACAAAAAATTAGAAATTCATTGTCCATAACTGAAGTATGCTTTCACCATATTACAGATAATATCTACTTCAGCCATTACTGGCGTGCTGAACATTTTACTTTCATACATTTATGATAAACATTATGAAATTCATCTATAACGTATAAAATGTTCATGGAGACTATCTTTTTGTTGAATTTATCTTATCTTATCTTATTATTTATCTTATGTTTTTATATTGACAGAAGAGAAGATGTTTGAAGGTTTTCTTGAAGGTAGCATTGCATAGTGCATAGCAGGCTGGGTTTAGAGTACTGTTGATGTAACAGAGCCAGTATCCAATAGACCATACTGTGTTAGGGACGCAGACTGAACATAACGTGTTAATGAGAACCATGACATTGTAAGGGGTCCAGGTGATGATAAATGCCAGCAGAATAGCCAAGACGGTCCTGGTCACCTTATTCTCCCGGGTTGCAGCTCCCTTCTTTTTCTCAGCAGGGGTCTTTGTCATCTTGTGGGCTGCGGCGAGCTCTCTGTCTTTACCATTCTTGCTGCTGTTTTCTGACACCATTTCAATTGTGGTAGCACAGTAGTCACTCTTTTGGGATTTCGTGACAACCTTTATGCTGGAGAGCTTGGAGCTGTCATTGCTAAATTGCCTTTGCTCACTGGAGATGTTTGAGCTCTCATCAATCGTTCTTTCCTCCGTCTGGATGGAAGGGACGACACTGAAGAAAGTCGAGTCATTTGAGACCCCCTTTTCCTCTCCTTGGCCACAATAATCCGTCATTACTTCACCAGCTGCCTTGCCGTTCTGTGTTTTGACATTCTGCATCTCATCAGGTACACTTGAAATGTTGTTATTATTCGATTTCATTCTTTTGCCTCGCACTAACCAGAGAAAAATGGTACCTTTGTTTGACTCTGGCTCTTTCTTAACCTTCTTGACCCGACTCTTGCTAGCACGGGATATGTGCACATACAGAATAGTCATGGTAATAACTGGTAGATAGAAGGCTGCTATTCCAGTACCAAAAGTGACAACTGGATTTGAGAAGAACTGTATATGACACTCACCTACTTTAACTGTCCGTCCACCTACAATGAACTGCCAGAAGAGAATGGCAGGAGCCCACAGGATAAATGACAGCACCCAAGCAGCTGCAATCATCATCCGTGCCATCTTGGTGGTTCTCTTCACAGGGTAGCTGAGAGGCTTTGTCACACAGAAATATCGGTCAAAGCTGATGATAAGAAGGTTCATGACAGATGCAGAACTAACAACATAATCTAGAGCCAGCCACAAATCACACACCACTGGGCCCATGGGCCAGTAGCCAAAGACGATGTAAATGGTGTAAAGGTTCATGGAGAACACACCAATAATCAAATCGGCACAGGCTAAGCTGAAAATAAAATAGTTGTTAATTGTATGTAACTGTCTGTTTACTTTGATAGAAAGCATAACCAGAATGTTTCCGATAATGGTCACCAGACTCAAAGATAATGCTACAATCACAATGAAGATTAGTTCAACTGTTTTGTAAGCCCTCCCTCTTTCAATGTATGTTAGGTTGCTGAGCGATGAATTTGTCTGCGTTAAATTAGCCATCCTTTCCCTCTGAGTTAGCATTGAAGCGGCCTGAACGTAGAAAATAGTAGAAAAAGGAGAAAATATTAGCAAACAAGCAATTAAGGATTTCTAATTGAAGCCTCACCAGGAAGAACACAGAAGACCATCCGTTGTAAAAAAAAAAAGATTATTTCTGAGGGATTAATTTTTAAACAGAAATCACAGAGATCACGTTTTGTACGTACAACATTACGTACGTAATTATGAATTAATAGTTAATAGCTAAATACTATTACCTAACTGAATGAAGATGTTGATACCCGACATTGCAAACATGATTTCATTGGATTGGTCCACCTTTATGCACTTAAAATGATGGGAAACCTCTGACCCTTTTGTTCCCTTATGTGCACGTGCTTCAAAAGGAAAAAACTATATGAACAAGAGAAATCCCAGAAATGACGCAAGAAAAACAGATGCACAGGATCATTCCTCTCCTACAGGAGGAACAAACACCCAATCCAATAAACTTGCAGTCAAAAGTAGAAATGAAGCAAAGTCCTTGAAGGAGAGAAGAATCTTGGATTTAGTTACGTCAGATCAAGAGCATGTGTTTCAAAACAGACTGCTAAAGATCCATGTTAATGGTGGTTTAACACAGTTGATTTCCCCTAGTTATGAAACCCATGAGAACGTTAAACAATGATGGTCTAATTTTCTTGAAACTAATAGCCTAAGAGGGGAGGTTATGACTTGTACAAAAGGATAGTTGACACCTGAAGCCAAGGGGCAGCAATATCCTGTGGACATGTTTGCTGAATCTGTGGGGGATGGTTTAAACTAATTAGGCAGGGAGGAAGGAAACAGGAATTATAGATCTGAAGACGGGGTAGATGATATACAAGTAGATGCAGAGTGTAGTGATACTGTGAGGAAGGACAGCCTGATGATAGGGCAAAATTGCAGCCACTGGGATGAGTTGAAGTCTAATATCGTGGCAAAATCGTAGAGGGTAAGGAATATATGTCTGAAGGTATCATATCTGAATGCACACTGTAGAGTTTATGGAATAAGGTAGAGATTACAGTTATGACATTGTGGGCATCACTGAATCGTGAATGAAAGAAATTCATAGTTGGGAGATTAACGTCAAAATACATTGTAAGGAAAGGACAGTCAGGTAGGCAGAGAGGCTGGAGTGGCTTTGTTAGTAAAAAAATGAAATCAGATCCTTTGAAATAGGACACATTGGTTTGGAAGATGGAGTATCCTTGTGGGTAGAGTTAAGAAACTGCAAGGGGAACGAACCCTGATGGGAGTTGTATCCAGCACTTTGAACAGTGGCCTAGATGTGGGGTACAAACTACAACAGCAGACAGAAGAGGCATATAAAAATGGAAATGTTACAATAGTCATGGGCTATTTCAATTTGCAGGTAGATTGAGAAATTCAGGTTGGGGCCGAACTCCAAGAGATGGAATTTGTAGAAAGCGTTCAAGCTGGGTTTCTGGAACCTGTTGTGGTTGAGGCCACAAGGTGAAAAGCAATTCTGGATTGAGTGTTGTGCTGTCAACCAGATTTCATTAGGAAGTTTTAGGTAAAGGAGACAGGTATCGTAATATGATAAATTAAAACTGCAGATTGGGAGGGAGAAAATAAAGTCGGATATATTAGTATTTCAGTGGAAAAAACGAATACTGTAACAGAAGCATGAGAGAGGAACTGGACAAGTTTAATTGGAAGAGGACAGTACCAGGGATTAGAGCAGAACAGCAATGGTCGGTGTATCTGGGAGCAATTCAAAAGGCGCAGGATAGATACATCCCCTAGTATTCTGAAGTTAACTGTGGCTGACAACCGAAGTCAAAGACGGCATAGAGTGAAATGATAACAGTATACAGCAAAAATTGTGGGAATTTGGAGGATTGCGAAGTTTTTAAAATCTAACAATACGCAACTAAAAGTCAGAAAGAGAGAATAGATGAAATATGAACATAAGTTAGCCAATAATGTGCTGATGCCAAAACTATTTTTTCAGAAATATAAAAAGTAAAGGAGAGACGAGAGTGGACATCGGAACACTGGAAAATTCCGCTGGAGAGGTAGTAATGCGGGAAAAGAAATGGCAGACAAACTTAATACGTATTTTCTGTCTGCTTTCACTGTAGAAGACACTAGGAGTATGCCAAAAATCCAAAAATATTGGGAGCATAATTGAGTGTTGTTGTTATTACTAAGGAGAAGGTGCTTTGGAAGTTGAAATGTTGAATCTGAAAAAGGTAGCAGAGGAGGCTGTAGAGGTATGAGTCATGATCTTTTAATAATCATTAGGTTCTACAATGGCTCTGGAAGATTCGAAAAATGCAAATATCACTCCACACTTTAAAGCAAAAGAAAGAGAATTATTAGCCAATCATCCTGACTTCAGTAGTTGGAGGTGCTGGAATTATTATTAAGGATGAGGTTTTGGTGTAGTTGGAGGCACATGATAAAGCCGGCAAAATCAGAGTGGTTTCCTTCAGAGGAAATCATGCTTAACCAATCTGTTGGAATTCTTTGAGGAAATCACAAGCAGGATAGACAACAGAAAATCTGTGGATGTTGATTACTAGGAGTTACAGAAGGGCTTTGACAAGGTGCCGCACATGAGTCTGCTTAGAAAATTAACAGCCCACGGCACTAGAGGAAAGATACTAGCATAGATAGAAGGTTGGTTAACTGGCAGAAGAGAAGGAGTGAGAATAAGGGGACTTTTCTGGTTTGCTGCAGTCAATTAGCAGTGTTCCACAGAGGTCTTTGTCGGAGTCGATACTTTTCACGTCATACGTCAATGATATGGCTGACTGAATTGATGGCTTTATGCCAAGTTTCAGTATTACACAAAAAGAGTTGGAGGGGCAGGTAGCGTTCAGGAAGATAAAATCTGTCGAAGGCTTAGACAGACTGGGAACATGAGAAGATGGAATATAGTGTACGGAAGTGTATATATAGTCATGCACTTTGGTAGAAGGATTAAAGGCATAGACTATTTTCTAAATGGAGAGAAAATTGAACAATCAGAGGTGCAAAGGAAGTTGGGACTCCTTGTTCAGGGTTATCTAATGGTTAACCTGGGGGCTGAGTCAGTGGTCGCTTTCATTTCAAGAGAACTATAATATAAGAGCAAGGATGTAATCCTGGGGCATTATAACCATTGGTCAGACCACACTTGGAGCACTGTGAGCAGATTTGGGCCCCTTATCTAAGAAAAGATGTGCTGGCATTGGAGAGGGTCTATAGAGATCCATGGGAATAAATGTTTATCAATGAGGAGAATTTGATGGTGCTGGGCCTGTACTCAATTTAGTTCAGAAGAATGAAGGGGGATCTCATTGAAACCTATCGAATATTGAACAGCTAGAGAGAGAAGATTGAGAGAGGATGTTTCTTATACTGAGGGAGACTAATTTTAATTAGTTTCCGGTATGCTCAGTTATTTGCAGCATGAAACATTTTTTCTCAGTTTTCGTTACACCTCTGACAGATTTGTGAAGTGTATACAATTATTTTACATCAGCAAAATCACAAAATGCTGGATGAACTCAGCAGAGATTTACCAGCACATCGTGTGTGTTGCATTAAATTTACAGCATCTGCAGATGTTTTCGTATTTTTTCTACATCAGCAACGTGTTCATTTGTCCGTTGCTAACACGACGTTGATCTGTCTATTATATCTCTGTTCGTATCTGTGTTTCGCTTGAGCGCGCGCGCATGTGTGTGTGTGTGTGTGTGTGTGTGTGTGTGTGTGTGTGTGTGTGTGTGTGTGTGTGTGTGTGTGTGTGTGTGGTGTGTGTGTGTGTGTATGTGTGTGTGTGTGTGTGTGTGTGTGTGTGTGTGTGTGTGTGTGTGTGTGTGTGTGTGTGTGTGTGGTGTGTGTGTGTGTATGTGAGTGTACATGTTTGTGTTTGGCCAGGAAGGTGTTGAAGCATTGAAAGGCAGTTCAAAATGGGAAACTGCAGGGGCAGAAGTTCGTTGTCGGTTGGGCGCTGTCGGTGTACCTCGTTTACAGATGTACAATTAGTCAGCAAATCCCTAAAATCTGTAAATGTGACTGATCTGTGATGAAGACAGTCTTTGTCATTAGAGCTGCCGCATTATTTCCTCCAGATGAATCACTGCTTAGATAACGCCCAAGCATTTTTGGTGCAGTTGTCTTCGATCGCCAGAATACTTACATCCGAGACAATAATTTTAAATTAAAGTGTTTGTTCAAGAAGCTGTAACTAAGAATGTTAGTCAGGGATGCAACCATATCTCAGGAGACCGATACTTTTTATAAACCAGGGCCGTTTTGACGAAATCAGCTCAAAGTGTCTGCCCGAGCTGTGGAGTCGGGAGTAACAGAATTCATACATTCTCACTGAAATGGATTGTTCTCTCATCTGGCAGACAGAAGAAATCTACTGTCCTTTTATTTCAGCATTTGGAATTCCCGGTAGGCCGTAATGTCTCCTGCCGTTGATGGGAATTGAAGTTTAATTATAATATTGTGATCGCTTCTGTCGCTGGTTTCCACTGTCACCTCTCCAGTCCCGGTGTTCTGCATTTCAGGAATGGAATGGAAACACCGGGGATGTGTATTATGGCATCCGGATCGAAAACAAACTGATGCAAGAATTTAGCGAATCGGCCAACATCTGTGGAACTGAACGGGTTAGATAGCGTTCTTCCTGGTGTTTGTATTCAATAATTTGATGTTCTGGTTTCCGTGCTTTGGTCTTGTAGCAGCTGCCCTGTATTTGGGAATACTGGGTTTGCACAGCCCGTTGACACTAAACGAATTGATTGTCTGCAGTTGCACTTGAACGGTTGTCTGAGCTAGGTGCAACAATAAAACTATCTTTTGGTAGTAACAATTTAGCAAATGTGAGGAGTTCTTTTTCTCAACTTGCTGTTCTCTCTCTCTCATCCAGCGAACTTGATGGCGATTGTGATCCTGTCCCGAGGAAGGTGCGGTCTTTCCAAATGTGTCACTCGCTACCTGGTGGGAATGGCAGTGGCCGATCTCCTGGTCGTTATCTCAGATCCGCTGCTGGGGTGGACTGCATCGTTTTATTTTCCCCGATCATTCATTTTCATGACTCCTGTGTGCAGTCTCGGTGGATGGCTGGTATTTGCAAGCACTGCCACTTCTGTCTGGCTGACTGTCGCTTTTACCGTCGATAGATTTGTGGCTATTTGCTGTGAGAAGCTGAAAACAAAATATTGCACCGAGAGAACGGCGGCTGTGGTTATCGGGACAGTGAGTGCGCTGGCCTGTTTGGAGAGCGTTCCCTGGTACTTTGTATACGAGCGTAGAGAATTAATTGATGGCGTTCCCTGGTATTGTGCTCTTACATCGAGTTTCGAAAACGATCCCGCATGGACCGCTTTTGAATTGTTTTACCGCGTTTTAACCCCTTGTGTTCCATTCTTTCTGATTTTGCTGTTCAATATACTGACAGTCAGGCGGATTCTAGCGGCCAGTCGAGCCCGCAAGGTGCTCCGGGGACAAAACAGTGGAGAGGCTGACAGGGGCCGGGAGATAGTGAACCGTCGCAAATCCATCGTTTTGCTCTTCAGCATATCCGGTAGTTTCATCTTGTTGTGGGTAACACGGGTGGTATTTTATATCTATCAACTAATTTCAATGAGATATGTTTATTCTGTCCCGAACCCCTGTTACATCGCAGAAGAGATTTCCGCGATGCTGCAGGTTCTCCGTTCCTGCACCAACACTAGTATTTGCGGACTGACTCAGAGCAAATTCAGAGAGGAACTGAAGAATGCGGTGAAATGCCCGTTGAATCGGATTTTTATGAAGAGAGTTAGAAAACAAACAATGTGCTGAACAGAAATACAAAGTAAACATGAGAAAATCTCTTAGATCCTCGAAGTCCAAAAACAAAACACACAAACTGAAGTTCCTGATGAATGGTGTCCGCCTCTGTTTATTCTTTCCCATAGAATTTTCCTTTGCATAAACCCTCCCTCTCTTATTAAATTGAAAGTTTAGGAGAGCCTGTTACACCTGTTTCTCGGTTTTGACAGCACTGCCTGATCCCCGAGTATAATATCGTCTGCATGAAACACTCCTGCTCCTGTCGTGACCTGTCGTTACGTACACGCTCTTTTTCTCCTCCTTCACTACCTATGGGTTCTCATTCCCTCTGCCACCTTCAACTGTCTTCCAGCTAGAGTACTTAAACTGAGCTTTAGAACACAAAACACCGTACGGTAAGAATACAGATACTGCTACAGCCGCTGCCAGAGCGGGAGGGTGCACGGCTTCACAACATCTAGCACGATACCGGAAAGGCACTTACCTTTATGACTGCTGTCAGCAATTGAGCGGTGATGGAGCGCCGGGAGGGAGCGCAACATAGACCCAAAGTGATGGACAGCAGGCGAGTGAGAGCAAGAGAGAGAATGATAGAGCGAATTATATCAGGAATTTGGTATGCCAATATTCTCAGACGTATGGATAACAAGGAGGAGGAGACTTTAGGTCAAAGAGCAGTAAGGTGGTTAAAACCTTCTGGGATTTAGTCAATGAGGCGACCGACACACATTCAGGCAAACATGCAGTAACAAACTGTCATCATGGTCAGCACACCCATAGTGCGCTAGGGGATAGGGACAATTTCTAAAACAATCACTCTCTCTCTCCCCCTCTTCCTAAGTCAATCTTCCGGGACCCCAATCACGGTCTCTCGCTCCCAATGGTCTCTGCCACTTTCGCCCTCCCCTCTGGATCGCTCTCCACACAGACTCTCTTCGCTCCTACTCTCTCTTTCTCTCAGTTGTACTCCATTATCTCTCCCCCTGGTGTCCCTGTCTGCTCAAAATCTCTCTCCCTTTCCCTCTCGCTCTCCCAAATCGGTTTCGCTCTCCCCAGTCTCTCTCACTCTCGCCCGTGTTTCGCGCTGTCCTCAGTGTCTCTTCCCCTATTTCCACTCACCGCAATCTCGCTCTCCCCGTCTCTCTCTCTCCCCTGTCTCTTCTCTTCCAGTTTCGTTCCCCGTCTTCCTCATGTCTCTCTCCCGGATCCTCATTCTCCCAGCCACTCTCTACAGCATCGCTCTCTCACCGTCCCTCTCAGCCCATTATCCCACTCTATTCAATTCTCACCCCTTCGATATCTCAATGTCTGCCATTCAGGCTCCCCTAGTCTCTCTCCCTCCTATTCTCCTCGATTTTTCTACCCCTCTCTCTCTCCACTGTCTCTTTCATCCAGTTTCATTCCCCGACTTCCTCACGGCTCTCTCCCCGATTCTCAGTCACCCTGCCGCGCTCTCCAGCATCGTTCTCTCCCCGTCCCACTCAGCCGATTGCGCTACTCTTCTTCTATTCTCTCCGCCTCGAACTCTCACCGTCTTCCCTTCATGCTCCCCTAGTGTCTCTCCCTCCTACTCTTCTCGTCTTTCTTTGCCGTCTCTCTCTCCCGCAGCCTCTCGCCGTCAGATTTTTATCCTCCCCAAAGTCTTCACGGGTACTGGTGAGCATTAAAGAAATTGCCGGGGATTCTTCATTGTTACCTTTTCATAAATACTCTTCCTGTACCAGGATTTAGAAATGGCGAGGACAGGAAATTAAATTCCAGCTGCAGCCACTAGATTCATTTCCAGTTCCATTTCCCACCCTTAATAAATGAACTGCTCTGATCTCAGAGGTTTTATCACAACGATGTTTCCATGAGGCCGACATGATTCCTATGGAGTTATATATGCGTGTTTACTTTTCCGATGGCCCAATCAAATCGGGAGCGAGACAGGAGGCAATTCAGAGACCTGTGAGTGCGTTTACGAACGGAACTTTCGAGAGCTTTCAGCTATTGTTCAACTGAACATTTGAATTGGGACTCAGAGAGGAGGCTACTCCCGGGACCGTGAGGGTGATTAGGATTAAAGTTGTTCTCACGTTCTTGAGGTGTTTTTCTGCAGCACTGATCTCCCTCCCGGCACTTATCATTGTATGAAAAACAAGTGCTACAGCTAGCCCTACCAATTAGGGCCCCACACTGTCCTTTCAGATCAGGCGACACTCTGTACCGTGCTTCCGGTGCGACCTCCTGTAAAACGGCGAGACCAGTTCACCGAGCACCTATGATCTGTCCGCCGGAACCAGCGGGATCACCCAAATGAATTCTACTTCTCATTCCTTGTCCGATCTGTGTATCCATAGTCTCCTCAACTGCCGGGATTAGGTCACACTTCGGCTGGAGGAACAACATCTTATATTCTGGTTTTGTAGCCTCCGAGCTGAGTGTCGATTTTTCAAACTCCCACTTCACCATTTTCCATGCCCTTGCCCCTCTCTTATGTTAACTCCTTGACCGCCCATCCCCTCCCTCTCGTGGTCTTCGTTCACCCATCTTATTCTTTTATTTTTCCATGGGTCTTCTGTCCCTTTCACCAATCAAATCCCAGCTCTTTGCTTCATCCGAGTTTCACCTATCGCCTGGCGTCTCTCTCTCCCTTCTCCACACCAATCAAATCTACCCCTCAACTTTTCTTCTGCAGTCCTGCCGAAGGGTTTTGGCCCGAAACGTCAACTAATTTTATTTTGTATAGATGTTGCCTGATTTGCTGAGCCTCTCCAGCATTTTGTGTTTGTGTTGCTCGGATTTCCAGCATCTGCAGATGTTTTCTAGCGAGAATGGAGAGGCTTCATGGAGAACAAGTTTGTCGAGCAAGTATCTGATCAGTTTATTCTTCATTCTTCCTCTGATAGTGCGGATGGTCCCAGTGCAGATGTGTTTTCTTTTTATGAGATGTTGATATTCCGTGATTTTCTCCCGGATAGTGACATTTTCAGCAGGTGCACCGAGCGGAATTTCCTTATGGAAATCAATAAGGAACTGGAATTGCAGCTCGATGATCGTCGGGTCATAAGGGACACTGAGGAGTTGAAAGATAAGGGCTGCAAGGAGATGGTCACCACAAAGTTTTACGAGACATACACCTCAGTGAGTGTCAGGAGCTGGTAGGAAATGATCAGCCAGTGTCGATTACAACCGGGATCTACCTCAGAAATCAGTATACCACTTTGGACACTGTGGGGAGGGACGAGCTAGCAGTGTAGCCACAATGATCGGGTCTATGTCTCTGAAACTGACACTATTGCTCAGATGGGACGGGGATGGGGTGGGAGAGAAGGGGACTGTAGTTGCGATCGGGAATTAGATAGTAAGAGAAGTGGACATGAGATTCTGTGGTTGCATTCGAGACACTGAGATAGTCTGCTCGCTTCGAGGTATCAGGATTACAGGTGAATATCAGAGGGGTACGGGTAACTGTCTGATCGGTCGGACGATAGTGTAGTAGGTAAGCAAGCAGAGGGAGTGTTTAATGAGACGGTCAGGAAGGACAGTGCAAAACCATTCTCTCTCTCTCTCTCTCTCTCTCTCTCTCTCTCTCTCTCTCTCTCTCTCTCTCTCTCTCTCTCTCTCTCTCTCTCTCTCTCTCTCTCTCTCTCTCTCTCTCTCTCTCTCTCCCCCCCTCCCTCTCGCTCTCTGTCGAAGACTGTCGAGTTTCTTTCCTGTTTCCGACTTCATGAGCCTTCGTTTTACTAGTTTCCCGGGAGTTATTTATTATCCCATCAGAGTCTGTACCATCTTATCTCTTGGAAACATTGTACTTGATACAATACTTAGAAACAGGACGAAATGTCCATATGGAATAAATCATGATTTCCGTATCTAGCATCGGGTAAGTGCGTCTATGGACATCTACAGTCTATAAAAGTACTCACACTGAGTTGTAAAACATCACTGTGCAATGGTCTTTGCTGAACTCTCGCAAAACATTCCCACTGTATAAACTGAATAAAGTCTAACAAAGATCGATGTTTTTTGTTACATGTCTTAGCATATGGCAAAGAGGAATCAAATTTAACTCTTTCCTCACACCAGTGCAAAATTCATTGTATTGAATGTATTGATTAGGGAGCGGGGCGTAAATTCTTATGTTCTTCATCTATTAACAGATACAATATTTTACCACGCTTTGCAGTCCCCTTTCCAGCTTTCATGCACACATAACCCATTTCTCCTGTACCTTCATCTGTGTTTAATGAACACTCCATTACCCAAGCAGGCATACCTTCTCCGTGTTACCTCCATACACGCAACCTGTCACATATCCAATCTCAAATCCTCTACTTTACTCACAAATAAACCTTAAAATCCTGCCAGAAGACCTGTCCGGGACCTATCATACAGGCATGGTAGCAAAGGGGCGCGGCGTCGCCTTTGCTTCCTCATGGGTCTGCGGAGATTTGTCATGTAATCAAAAATATTGGCAAACGACAGAGGACTCTGGAGTGAGCTGATTGACTGCATTACGGTCTGGTGTGGGTACAGCAATGCCATTGAGAGGAAAATCCGACGCGGGGGGGGATGATTCGGTCGAGTATACCTCTCAACCTTTGATAACACCTCAATAAAACGTTGCCGTAGGATAGCAGCGTCTATCATTGGTGATTCTCATCACCCCGGTCGCTCTCTTTCCTCGCTGCTGCCATCAGGTAGATGGTACAAGAGCTTCTGGACTCGCGCCACCAGGCTCAAGAGCACCAGATACCGGTTAACCGGCAGTTTCTTGAACAAAATGGGATAACGACACTCATTTAAATACACCCTTTTTATTTCATGCTTGGGGTTTATTGAGATTTATTTATATCTGCATTTACAAATGTTTGTTGCCCATTGATCCTGTTTACTATTGCTGTTCCATTGGTCAGCCAGGTGTGCACCTAGGAAAAAATAATAATATCATGGTGTATAATATCATAATGTATGTGGTGACATGTGTGTACTCTGATTAAAGATTTTTCTGTGAATATTTGAACTTTGAAGAATCCATATTCCTCATCTCACAATTGCACCTTATCTGACACACGTACCTTCAATCACATTCCGTATCTCTCACGTTTACATAGTCAATAAATACTGTCACTCTCTGACCACGCAAATATAGAATCACGCAGAGCCACTTCTGGGTGAATTTGCACCTTAATTATATACAGATTTGCACTTACATAAACACATAAAATACTTGAATAACTGCCAGCATGACCGACAAAGTGGGAAACGACAAAGGGACACCAGTGCACACATTTATATGTATATACAGAAATAAATGCAGTAATATTACATCGGGCCATCCGCCGCTTACTCAATTGTTTACCTGTTTAACTTCTGATGGTGTCGCACAACACTCCACACACTGTCAGTCAAAATTCTCCACCACTATTCCTGCTTCTGACCACCCTCACCCCCTCACTTGCCCCACTTTTGCCAGTTTCACATAACCACCAACTTGTATTCCACCTCGCGATCTCTGCGACCGCAGCGTTTTCCAATCTCGAATGGTACGCAGCTCCCAACGGCAGCCACGACAACGGAACGTCTGGAATAACAGGGAAAACTGCTGTGCGGGATCAGTCTGCTGGATTTCAAGGTCCAGGATAATGAGCTGAAATCCGAGGGTGCTTTTGCGTTTCTGAATGCCATTCGATTTTAAAGTTTATAATGCTGATATTTTGAATTGACAGTGCACTAAGCATGAACGCCATAAATTTGCATCACATTGACAGCAATATTGTGAGAAATCTGTGCTTTACTCATCCAAATCAACGCACATAAAACCCTGAAGGAACTCAGCAGGCCAGTCAGCATCGATGGGAATGAATAAAGAGACTATGTCTCGATTCTAGAACCTACTTCATCTATATCGCTGATACATTTCCCATCACAATGGTGCGAGATCGACGGATTAACCCTAGGAGAGGATGACGGGTGGTGAACGCAAATTGGCAGTGGGGCACGTTGTACAAATTATTTGTTGCAGCGACAGCCGAGGTTGTTCAACTACTGAAGATCAGCTCCATAATCGAGGAATATTGATCCGTAAATAAATCCCGGAAGGATTATATAGTGTATCACCCCAGCTATTAGATGCTGCCCAAGAATCCCATCTGCTCGTCACATTTGTCCGAGTATGGAACGTATTCCTCTTAAACTTTCTGTCCATGTACCTGTCCACTGACAGATGGAGAGAGAGGCAGAGATATGATCTGGGGATGTGGGGTTGGACAGTTGGACAACGAACTTTGCAAAATAAAGAGCGTATTCCACTGTTCCCCCCATAAAAAATGAAATAGTCCCTTTCCATCTGCACTCTCGTATCGGCCGTCATCCAAGCACTCGTTGCACCAGTTCCCCCTCCACTTTTTTCCCTTCAATCCATGGTGCACCATGTACTCCAATCAGATTAAATCTACTTCAGGCCTTTGAAATTTCTACCTATCTAGTCGTAGGTCCGTCCATCATTCCTACTCAACAGCCCCCTTCTCACTCGTCTAATCACCAATATTACTTGAATCGGCATCTTATTGGGGAATTCTAACCAGTCCAGTTTGAAAAGTTCACCTAAAATTTGTCATCAACAATCACGTGTAGTACCAGTGTGAACAACACACTGAACCGCAGTTACATTGAGATGAAGAGAGCTGGAAAGTGTGATCACACGACAGCACCTCTATTTCCTGAGTGTAGTCAGAGACTTAGGACCACTGCAACAGCAGTGGGAACCAAGAAGATGTGGACAAAGAAAGCAGTTCAGAAGATCTGTTTGAATCTGCGGACTCGACTGCATTCAGGGATTCATCTTCGAATCTGAATGAGAACACCGCTTTATCACTAACTTAATTTAAACATCGGAGGATGAGTGTGTGCCTACGAGAAACCGTCATGCTACTGTGACAATTGTAGCCACCTGGGCTCAGGAGTACTTCGGAAAACCATTGTCACATAACACAGTCCGTCCAGAAATGCAACTTGAAACTGCATTACGCAAGGAGGAAGCCATGCATCAACTCTATGCAGGAACGCCGACAAGTTCTTTAGGCCCGAGCTCATCTCAGATGGACGAAAAGACTGTAGAACAATGTGCTGTGGTCAGATGAGCCCACATTTCAGCTAGTTTTCGGAAAAAAATGGGCGTCGAGTTCTCCGTGCCAAAGATGAAAACGACAACCCCCTGATTGTTATCAGCGAAAGGTGCAAAAGCCAGCATCTGTGATGGTATGGGGATGCATCAGTGCCCATGGCATGGGTGAGCTGAATGCTTGTGAAGGTACCATTGACTCTGAGGCGTATAGATTTTAGAGAGACATATGTTGCCATCAAGGCGGCGTCTCTTCCAAGGACGTACATGCTTATTCAGCAGGACAATGCCAGACCATATTTTGGACGGGCTACAACAGCGTAGCTTTGTAGACAAAAAGTGCGTGTGCTTGACTGGCCTGCTGCCAGTCCACATCTATCTCCAACTGAAAATGTATGGTGCATCATGAAGAGGAGAATCACACAACAGAGACCACGGACTGTTGAGCAGCTGAAGTCATATATCAAGCAAGAATGGACAAAATTTCCAATTGCAAATCTACTACAATTAGTATCCTCAGTTCCAAAACGATTAAAAAGTGTTATTAAAAGGAAAGGTGATGTAACACAATGATAAATATACCTCTGCCCGAACTTTTGCTGAGTGTGTTGCAGCCATCAAATTCTAAATTTGTGTCTATTTACAAAATAGAAAATTTGTTGAAAATCTTTTCTCTGTGCTTTTGTCAGTTAAATAAAGGTTCACGTGAATTAACATATCACAGATTTTTGTTTTTATTGCATTTTGGAAAACATTCCAACCTTTCTGGAAATGGGGTTTGTATATTCTGTGCGGAATCTTAATAATGTCTCCTCTACGGTGACCATCAACGTGGCGCACGTCAGGGATGTGTGCTTAGCCTAATGCTCTACAGCCGGTATACTCACCCAGTAGACCTGACTCCATCATATCGATGCAGTTTAAATAAAACAAGACATCGGCTGTGTTTGATTTGTCACCTAAAACACTCGAAAGCTTCTACAGATGTACCATGGCTATCATCTTGACAGGCTGCATCATTGTCTGGTACGGGGCTGGGGCACTATTGTACAGGAACAAAGGAAACTACAGAAAAATTGCAACATTTGTCAGCTCCATCTTGCCTATTGGCTTCCGTAGTGTCCCAGATATCTTCAAGGAGGGATGCCTCAGAAAGGCGCCGACAGTAACTGAGGACCATCCGACTCCCCCCCCCCCCCCGATCACTCCATCACTCAGGACATGCCCGCTTCTCATTGCTACTGTCAGGAGGGAAGTGCAGCCTGAACGTACACATGCAGCGATCCAGGTGCAGTTACATTCGCTCTGAATTCCGATTCTTCAATAGACATTTAACCAATTAAAATTAACTCTCTTTTATTACTTCTGTTTTTGCACTACATTGACCTTAGTGTATCTCTAGCTATATATCTATATATCTATTATGTGTGTGTGTGTGTGTGTGTGTGTGTGTGTGTGTGTGTGTGTGTGTGTGTGTGTGTGTGTGTGTGTGTGTGTGTGTGTGTGTGTGTTTATGTCTGCAGTGGGACATATATCCGCAGGCCGTATGGCTCTCTCAGTGGATCTGCATTTTTTTTTGAGGGGGTTTATTAAAGTGCGATGCACGATAAACCTGAGCGTCCTTAAGCAGCGGTATTTACAGATTTTTAGACATGATGAAGATTCACCAGCGTATTCTACATTTCGTCCGGCTCCAAAGTCTTCCCGAATTAATATTTTATTTCTTGTATTCACTACATCGATTCAGCCGCTTTGCAATTGGGAACACAGAAATTATTTTAATGTCCTTGATGATACCAGATTTTTGACTGATTTTGAGTTCAGGAATTGCTTTATCTCTTTATGGCACGTTGGCAGAGTTTATATATATATATATATATATATATATAGCCTGCTATGGCGGAAGTTACTGATTGATCACGCAAAGAGCCACTCCAGACATTGCTCCCGAATTAAACAATATTTCCACAATTTATTGCATTGACCATGTAGCAGGGAATCTCATGATTACAAGTGTAGACAATATTAGAATAATTTCAATCACATGCTAAGATATAAGTAGATGTTAATTATAATTACCTTAATCCAATGATAGCCCATCAGTCTTTCATGCGGACACTTTCCCCTTTTCTCCAGAACATTCTAACCCCTACATTATTCTTCACATATGTAGTTATGCCTCGAGATACTTCTGCATGGTCAGATAGTTCCCGATATGAAGCTTTGTCTATCTTTAGAGAACAATGGCTAGTACGTCATCTGTTGCTGGTTAAGGTTTCATTCTGACTTGCCCCAGTGAAAGTATTGATGACTAGCTAATCATTGTTCTTAGTCTATACCCCTATTTACCTATCCCTCTACTCTATCATGTGAATCCGTAAATATGTTTTTCGCTGTCTTTTGTTGAGGAGAGATGAAGAGGGAGGACGCATGTGGAGAGAGCTGGTAGACTACCGGACGGAGTGGACTGGGCTCTGAGGGTCGGAAGGTCGACAACGCCCGGAGGTGAACATTGTGGAAGAATGGCGACTGAGTGAGCTCCAGCATGCACTTTTGACTTTGCCCAGAATTGGGCCTTATTTTTTTTATTTTCCTCCCTAACCCAGTATTCAGATTAAGATTCATAAAGTTTAATTATTTAATGGCATATGGTGCACTGTCTGGTATTTTGTGTTGTGCGTTTGTAACTGGGCGGTACACTGCACAGCATCCACACAAATGATTTCTCAGTTTGGCGGGGTCAAAGGCTGATTCCACTAGACGAACACGAGCTGGACGAGCCTGAGGGTTACAATTGTGACGGCTACGTTCGGGATTGATTCCTTTGGATGCTGTGTGATTGCACCGTTCAAATCTCTGCTGGTATGGATGTTGCTGTTTAAAGCCAAAATCATATAGACATATTTCTTTGTTGAACACGGACTATAGAATGATAGCAAGGATTTTATCTAATAGATTATCTAAATACTCACCAAAATTAATACATATGGATCAAACAGGATTTATCAAAAATAGACAATCGTCAAATAATATAACTCGGTCAATTTTTATATAATTCATTTGGCACAAAAGAGGGAGGAAATGAGTGTGGCAGTTGCTTTGGATGCAGAAAAAGCATTTCATAGATTGGAATGCGACTTATTATTTAAGGTATTGGAAAAATATAGATGAAGAGTATCTTTTATAAAATGGATTAAAAACTTAAATACTCATCCCGAAGCTAACGTAGTGACAAATAGCCAAATTTCAACATCATTTCAGTTAACAAGGTCAACTCGACAAGGTTGTCCATTATCACCTGCTTTATTTGTGCAGGCGATAGAACCATTAGCTAAATTAATTAGAACTGACTCAGATATTATGGGTTTCAGAGTTAATCAGGAGGAATATAAGATTAACTTATTTGCTGACGATGTTCTGCTTTATCTAATGAAACCCGTTGCGTAAATTATCTTGTAGATTGGAAGAATATGAGAAAATATCAGGATACAAAATAAATTGGGATACAAGTGAAATTCTACCGCTTACTAAAGTAGGTTATAGTCAATGTCGATTAATAACTCAATTTATATGGCCGACAAATGGTATAAAGTATTTAGGTATAAGAGTTGATAATGATGTAAAAAATTTATATAAATTAAATTATTTGCCATTATTGAAAAAAAAATCAAGGAGATCTTGATAAATGGATGATGTTACCAATAACATTAGTAGGTAGATTCAATGCTGTGAAAATGAATGTATTCCCTCGATTACAATATTTATTCCAAATACTACCAATAAAATTACCGCAGAATTTTTTTCAAGAGTTAAATAAATGTGTGAGGAAGTTCCTTTGGAAAGGTATGATGTCAAGAATATCGTTGGAAAAATTGACATGGAATTTTGACCTAGGAGGGTTACAATTACCAAATTTTAAGAATTATTACAAAGCAAATCAACAGATTAATTGGATCTTTTTTTTTGATGGAGATAAACCGGCATGGATTAGAATAGAGTTAGATAAGACAGGAGAAAATATACCAGTAGATTTTATATATAAATGGGAATCTAAATGGATAAGGGAAAAGAAAGAATCTCCTGTATTAAAACATTTGATTGATTTATGGAATACGATAAATGCTGATGATAAGATAAAGAAATCGTTATTAGCAAAAAGAACTTTAATTGAAAATAAACTTATTCCCTTTACAATGGATAACCAACTTTTATATAACTGGTTTGAAAAAGGGAATAGATATATAGGACATTGTTTTGAAGGAGGTATATTAATTTCATTTGATCAATTAAAGAATAAATACAAAATATCAAATAACACATTTTTGTATTTCCAATTAAGGGCTTATTTAAGAGATAAATTAGGTCAAACAATGTTATTGCCATAACAGAATGAAATAGAAACTTTAATTCAAAAAGAAGAAAGTTTAAAGAAATATTTCCTGTATGTATAGTTTGATTCAAAAACAGGCAATTAAACAAGGAATTCATAAGTCAAGACAAAAATGGGAAACAGAGTTGAATATTAAAATTGTTGAATCAAGTTGGTCAAGACCAACTTGACAGTATGACAAATAGAACAAATGTCTGACTAAGATTAGTACAATATAACTTTATACATCAATTGTATATTACACCACGAAAAAAACAAATAGATTAAACCGAAATTTTTCTGATCAATGTTTCCGATGTAATCAAGAAATTGGTACTTTTTTTTTACATTCTACTTGGTCTTGTTTTAAAATTCCACTTTGTTTGACAAATTTTAGAGTTTTACTAATTTTACTGGAACAAATTATTGGAACACAACTTCCACATCATCCAAAATTATTATTATTAGATGATATTGAAGTGATAAAACCGAAACCAAAATTGAACAAATATCAGAAAGAATCCATAAAAATTGCATTGGCAGTAGCCAAAAAGGCTATTGCAGTTACTTGGAAATCGGATTCATACTGAAGTATAGATGGTTGGAAGAATGCAATATTCAGCTGCATTCCACTTAAAAAAAAAGACTTATAATTTAAGAAATAAATATATATTTCTGAAAATTTGGCGCCTTTATTTCCAAAAGATAGGATTAAATATATAGGTGCTCCGAAGACAAAATTATTGTTTTTCTGGGGAAATAAATAAATATATATTAAAACCATTTTAAACTACTATGTGGGGATCTTCCGATATCCAGGCACTATTTCTTTTTTCTTTCTTTCTTTCTTCCGATATCCAGGCACTATTTCTTTCTTTCTTTCTTTCTTTCTTTCTTTCTTTCTTTCTTTCTTTCTTTCTTTCTTTCTTTCTTTCTTTCTTTCTTTCTTTCTTTCTTTCTTTCTTTCTTTCTTTCTTTCTTTCTTTCTTTCTTTCCTTCTTTCTTTCTTTCCTTCTTTCTTTCTTTCTTTCTTTCTTTCTTTCTTTCTTTCTTTCTTTCTTTCTTTCTTTCTTTCTTTCTTTCTTTCTTTCTTTCTTTCTTTCTTTCTTTCTTTCTTTCTTTCTCTCTCTTTTTCTTTCTTTCTTTCTTTTTTCACTCTTTTTTTTCTCTTTTTCATACACATGTGAGGGAGGTGGGGTTAAGGGGAAGTGGGGGGATGGCTGATATTATTTCTTTCTATACTGTAACCTATTTGAAAATTCAATAAAATAATTTTAAAAAACAGGTCGCCAATATCCATTGATAACTAATTATCCCTATGCCTGCTGACTTTTTCTTTAATCCCGGCAGGAACATGCAAATGTTGCACTCTCAAAATTTCGGCTTTGAAAGCCTTCGACTTACTGAACACATCCAAGCCAGAAATCGACTTAACCCAATCCACTCTTGTTATATCCTTTCTCATTTCCACAAAATGGGTCCTTCTGCAATTTATTATTTCCACCGACAGATATAATTAAAAAAATGCTGATTATGATGTGTTCAGTGTGTATGTTTATGGCAGAACGTGGAGTTTGAACCATTGTCTGCACACAAGCTAAAGTTGATATGAGAAGAGATACCAAATACCAAATTGCATTACTGCGATTTTCAATCACTTTGCTCCGTCAACCGATCTGTAAAATCAAGATATATCTATTTGTTTTCATTTGATATTATTTCCAATCTGGTGTCTAGTGGCGAATCCATATAGAAAACAGAAGAAATGCATTTTGATAAATTGTCATCTACTGGATTTAGGAATCCGAAACGGCAGTTGCATCTTTAATGTAAATGCCTATGTATGTGTTAGTCTGTGGTCCTGGATTTGATATTAACGTTCAAGCTGCAGGACAGTAGTACCTGCAATGATTGTCCACCTGGTTTGTTAATTACGCTGTTATTTGTGGCAGAAGTGCCAATGCGGTCCACGCAGATAACAACAAAAACGGTAATGTGCAGAATGACGGTTTGTTCATAGCTTTTCCCTTTGATGTAGATAAACGAAGATAAGATGACTGCAGTGATCACATAAGGAGTTGGATAAATCTCCAAGCGAATTATATGCAAAGAGGGGGAAATTAAAAGATGCATTTTGGAATTCATTTCAGCTGATGACCAGGAAACGCTGTGACCTTATCAATATCAGTCTTAAAGCTTATCAATATCAGTCTTAAAGCTGCAAAGACAACCATGTTATCATCGTACTCAACGATGGGCATAGAATATTGGATGACGTCAGCAGCGTGGCCAGCGTAGCTGAGTGAGCGGAGGTGGAGAGAAGCAATGACACTATCAGTGTGATCAGTGACGTGATTTGAAGCTGCAGACTATTCGGCTTATTGAATGATGGAGCCCGCAATCGTCCTGACGTTCCAGCATGACACTGAACTTGTCTGCTTCGTATCCGCTCTTCTGCGGTTCAGATTGGCTCTGAAATCATTGCAAAATCTTTATCAGTAACATGTTTTATTTTCATTTTAGACTAACATCCGGCGTATTCCTTATTTCTACATGTGCTGGACTACAGCAGGTTAACTGCATCTATTTCTGACTGTGATTAATGTGATTTGTGACGTGCAATAATTCTCTTTGTTGTTGACACAGACTGAACATTAATTTGCAGCATGCTTCACAATATTTATGGGTTTTTAAATATGTGAGCCGTGTGTTTACAAATATACCCTGTATGTTAACACCTTTATTTACAATATTATTGACAGCATCTGACATCAGATAAGTGCATTTGTATACAGCACAAAATTATGTAGCCTCGATATTTTTAGGTTCCCCGGGGTGATCCATTATCCGCACAATTGAGTACAAGCTGTACCTCCTTTCATACTGTACATTCTTTATTCACGTATTTTTCAACAACGTCCGGAATTATTATTCTGCAGGTATACCAAATAGAAGAGATGTAAGAATCTTCTTTCCTCCGCTTCTGAACAGCGCTGATTGTCGCTGGGTTCCTCTAATGCATGGACGCTCTGTTGCAGTTTTACTCATTGGCAATAACGATTAGAATGATATTGTGGAGGAGATTTTCTGGGGAGGGTACGAGCTGTACAAAAGGGATCGATTCCACCAAAACCCGTCGGATCTAATGTCCTTGCGTGAAAGTTGGCGAGAGTTTTTCAGTTGGTTTTAAATTTATTTGTCAGTGGTCAGGTAACCGTTGTCATAGTGCTGAAGATGCGATAGTTGGTTTACAAACAGAGGCAATGTATAGTGAGATTCCTAGCAAGGAAAGGCTGATAGGGCAAGATTGCAGTCAAGACTTGCAGTTACAACGTAAGAGGCGGGAAAATTGAAATGGCTGAATACTAGAGTGAAGGCGTTATATTTAAATGTGCGTAGAATACTGGATACGGTAGAAGAAATTCTAGCACTGTTAAGTATTGGCATAAGTGTATATGATGTTGTAAGAATATTTGTAATATCAATAATACGCATTGTAGCAATGCGTTGTAGGTAGAACGGGCAGGGTTACTCTATCGTTTAAAGTGAAATCAAATCATTAGAGAGAGGTGATATAGGGTCGTGAGGCGTTGTATAATTGTGGATGGAGCTAACGAACTGTAAGGGTAAAAGGCCATGATGTGAGGTATATACCGACCGCCAACAGTAAGGACAAGGTTTATTAATTACAACGGAAGATTGAAAATGAATGCTTAAAGGGCAATCGACATGACGGATTTAAACTTACAGCAAGACTGGGAAAATCATGCTGGTGCTGGATTCCAACAGAGAAAATTTTCAGAATGCCTAGATTGGGTGTAGAGCAGCCCGTGGTTGAGCACACTGCCGGATCAGCGTAATGAGCCGTAATTGATTAGAGAGCTTGGTAAAAGAACGCTTTGGTGAAAATGAAAAGAATATGATTGAAAAGGGATTTAAAGTGGGATGCATCAGGATTACTGTGCGTTAAAGAGAATCACAGAGGAACGAGAGATATATACTTCCCAATGAGGAGATGTCTTCTAAAGGAAAGATGATACAAAGGTGCCGAACAAGAACAGTCAAAGGCAAGATAATAGCCATAGAGAAGGCTTGCAATAGAGAAAAAATTAGTGGAAAAGTAGATGATTGGGACGTTGTTAACTGCCAACAGAAGGCAATTGAAAGTCATCCAGAAGATAGAAGATTATGCTAGCCAGTACTATTTAAAAAAATATATACCATATGGTCCTTCATATGCAAAAAGTGTAAGGGAGAAACAAGAGCGAAAACCGCAAATGGCGCCAATTCACTGTAAACACCTACAGGGGCAGTGAAGGTAAGGAACAGAAGCTGGAAAAGGAATTTTAGCTGAATGGAAAGTCAGGAGATTGGGGACGCGACATTGATGTGACTTATATACAGAACCCAACCATGAGTCAGAATTTTGTCTACAAATTACAGCGGGAAATCTAAAATGCATGCCACAGGGCCAATATAAACATCGTCCTAAGGGATTTATCGTATGTTTCTTAAGACTTCGAAAATCATGTCAGTGCTGGATTTCAAGGCACAGAATTTCTAGATTGTGTACGGGATAGCTTTTTCAGAGCAGCTGGAGGTTTAACCACTATGGAATCAGCTATTCTGGATTGGGTGCTGTGAAATGAGCCGGGATTAATTCAAGAGTTTGGTAAAAGAAATCTTTTGTGCAAATGATAACAATATTATATAATTCACCCTGAACCCTGATAAAAAGCGATCTGAAGTTGGATACATCAGACATACGTTGGCGTAAAGGGAATTACACAGTCTTGGGAGATGGGATGGCTTGAATTAATCGGAAAAGAACACTGGCAGGTGTGACAGCAGAGCAGCAATGGTTGTAATTTCTGGAAGGGAATTGAAAGGCACTGTATACATACATTCCAAAGCGGAGATGTGTTCTAAAGGAAAGAATATATAACCGTAGTGATCAAGAGAAGGCAAGCCAACATAATAAACAAAGTGATGTATGCAAAAGTGCAAGAAGTAGTGTGAAGTTAAATGATTCGGTATGTTCTAAATGGCCACAGACGCAGCGATAAAAGTCACTAAGGAGTTTGAAATGGAATAGAAAATGTTGCTAATAATATTGTTAGCCAAAAATATTAATTAAAATATTACCAAAAGTTTCTTCAGATGCACAAAGTGTTAAAGAGAGACGAGAGTGCTGAACCGCTGAAAAGTGATGATCCTGAGGCAGTCATAGTGGATAATGAAATGGCACACGGACTGCATAGGTATTCTGCACCAATTTTCACCGTGACGTTGGCAGTATGGTGGAAGTTCCAGGTGTCGCGGGCCATAAAGTGAAACCAACACGTCACACCAAAATGCCAAAATCCGAGTTGCTAAGTGGAACATGTTCTGCATTCGTACGAATACATTTCCTGTCACATTATAAACACTTAAATGCACCAGAACCCTCATGGCAACAATCGTTCAGTAGTCACTTTATCACAGTGGCATATTAGCTTGTAATCGGTGTTTTTAAAGTTGAGGATGTTCTGATTCCTCACTCGAACGAAGAACATGATATAAAACATTGGAAAAGCCATTCGGTGCACAGTGTTTTGTCGGCGTTGACACCAATTTATATGTGTGAAGGATTATCCCTGTGAAAAAATGATGAGTTTATCATAATGGGGCGCTGGTCGCGGACCCAAATATAAGACGCAGACACTGAAGTACAGGGAACAGGACCAAGATTATCCAGAAAGCAAGGGAAGTCGGGAGAAAACATCGCTGGGCATGGTCACAGGAGCTTGCACTAGGACTCCGAGTCTGAGACTGGACAGGGAGCCAGATCATGGGTCTTGACTCGGGCTCATAACCCGGATACAGGCGAGGACTAGGGACTAGGAACAGACTAGACACAAGATAGTAGTGGGAATACGAAGCCTTGACTTGGACTAGACACGGTTCTAGGACTGGGCTTGGACAGGACGAGGGGACTCCAGCACCAGGCTGGGCGAGGTACTCCTGGGCTGGGCGAAGTACCCCTGGTCTGTACGGGGAATCTCCAGCAAAGACGAGGAACCTCCAACACAGAAGGTGGCCCATGAACTAGATTTGGCTGAGCTCTTGAACTCCTCCTTGGAACGCAGAGCGGGCACCCTTCCTGGGACGCAGGAACGGGACCCTTCCTAGGACGCAGGGCTGGGACCCTTTGTAGGACGCAAGAATTGCCGAGGTAAACTGCCGAGGATTATGATGGGGACGATCCAGCACAGGACGAGGAATCGCCAGCACCGGCCTGGCCGAGGTACTCCTGGGCTGGGACACGGCGCCTGAACTTGGTATTGGAACTCAGAGCCTGGGTCTTGAGCACAGGAACAGGGAACACAGAGTCAGCGCCCCTCCTTGGGAAGCACAGGTTGTAGGACCAGGACGGACATAGAATAGGGACACTAAACACGGGGACGTAAAGAAACACTAAACACGGGAATACAAAGAGACAGTTCCAGACTCAACGGCAGATAGTTCCTTATCTTGGCATGGCAAGGTTCCGGTCTCAGTTTGAACTTGACGAGGTTTCACGGGAAGGTTTCAGGGAAAAGGGGAGGGACCAGTCCAGCCGGACTTGGTTTGAGAGGTATTTCAGTGCCAGCCCACAACGAGAATCAGGTTCCTCAATGACGGCACCCAACAGGGAGAAAACAGGAAAACCCAGAACAAGGATCCATGGACCGGAACGTGAACCGGAATGCGGATTTCACGGACTGGACCATGAAGGAGTAAGGCACAGACAGATTCTGTACTTATTGTATTGTGACAAGATCATAAGGTTTATTCATTATGGACTGTGACTTTAAAAAGTGAGAGAATGTGACGCTGATTCAGAGAGAGAGAGAGGCACAGAACAGCTGGTGAGTCGCTATGGTAATGGAAGGGTCGAAATATAAAATGGACAGCTGGTGTTCATCACTTGGATATATATACAAGGTCAGCTGGTTTTCTGGCAGACACACGAGACACAGACAGAGAGCACAGACACTGGATGAGCTTTGAGGGCCCACGAAAGGAAGCGTTTTGTTCTCAGTGTGGAGAAGGAGTGATCTGTGAAAAGATATCAGTGTGTTTAACCCGTGCCTGGGTTTATAGCTTTACCGAGTGAAGACGGTACCATTTATCGTGGTCACAGTCAGTGACGTGGAAAGATTTTCAGAGGACAACAGGAAGATCGACAGCATCGGCTTGCTTCGATAAGAATTCACCCCTCTCTCTCTCCACAGTTCTACACTCAGCATCACGAACTGAACTGACTTCTTTTATATACCATCGTAAGACTGTATCATTTACCACCTAAGCTTGATGAAGTTTGGGGTTTTATATTTCCACACATATATGGACAATCTCTGCTAATCTGTTTGATTTATTTGGTTTTATATTACTATATTACGTAGATACTGATAAAATAGTGCTGGCCTGGTGAAAAATGTCTTCCAAGTGTCTGTTGGTCCAGGTCTTCAAGCTGTAGTATCGCTTGCAAGAGGAAAGTATCTGAAACACATTATGGTTGGCGTGCCTTTACTACCTGTTGATCTTCCAGGCCTTTTTCACTCATCTACTGATGTACGTATACTTCAGAAACGAATTTTCACAATCTCAGATTCGCTGGGCTATCAACACCACTCTCTGCGATTTAGGATAGAAACGTAGAACACCTAGAGAACTATACAGGTCCTTTGACCCACAGATTTGTGCCGATCATGCCCTTACATTAAAATTACCTTGAGTTACCCATAGCCCTCTATTTTTCTGAACGCTATGCACCTTTCCCGGAGTCTCATAAAAGACGGTATCGTTTCCGCCTCCACCACCCTCGCCCGTAGCACAATCCATACACTCACTACTCTCTGTGTAAAAAGAAACCTTACCCCTGACATATCCTCTGTATCTACTTCCAGGCACCTTAAGGCTATGCACTTTCTTACAAGCCATTTCTTCCCTGGGTAAAAAAAGACTAGGACTATCCACACGATCAGTGCGTCTCATTATCCGTACACCTCTATCAGGTCACCTCTCATCCTACGTCGCTCCAATGAGAAAAGGCCAATTTCTCTCAACCTATTCCCATAAGACATGCTCCACAATACAAACAACAGTCTTGTAAATCTGTACTGCACTCCTTCTAAGGTTTCCACGTCCTTCCTATAGTATGGCGACTGGAATTGAGCACAGTACTCCAAGTACCTTCTTTATAGCTGCAACAATACTTTCCGCCTCTGAATTTCAGTCCCACGATTGAGGAAGGCCAATGCCCTGTATACCTTCGTAACCACAGAGTCCAGCTGCGAAGCAGCTTTGACTGTCTTACGTACCCGGACCACAGGACGCCTCTGATCATGCACACTGCCCACAGTCTTACCATTAATACTATAGTCTGCACTACCAAAATTGAAGCACCACACACTTATAAGGCTTGACCTCCATCTTTCACTTCCCAGCTCAGTTTTGCATCCTGTTAATGTTCCGCTGTAACTGTGACAATTATCCAACTATCCACAACACCCCTAACCTTTGTGTCATCAGCAAATTTACTAACACGTCCGTCCACTTCCTCATCAGGTCATTTATAAAAATCGTAAAGAGTAGGCTGCCCAGAACAGATCCCTGAGACACCCCACTGTTCACCGGCCTCCATGCGGCATATGACCAGTCTAGAACCACACTTTGCCTTCTGTGTGCAAGCCAATTCTGAGTCCACAAGGTAATGTCCCATGTCTCCTTACTTCACTAAAATCCATCTACACTAGATCTACAGCTTTAGCTTCAACAATGCATTTAACGACATCCACAAAAAAAAAGGCATGGGCTTTCGTAATCAGATTATGCCTCTCCGAATGTTCATCAATCCTGCCTCTCACGATCTTCTCCATCAACTGACTAACCTCTGAAGTAAGACTCACAGGTCTATAATTTTCTGGACCTTCCCCAGTCCCTTTCTTGAAAAACGGAGCAGCATCCACAATCCTCCAATCCTCCGGAACATCTCCCGTCCTCATTTATGATCCAAAGAATATCAACAGAATGTCAGCAATCTCCTCGCTCGCGTTCCACAGTAGCCTGGGGTACATCCCGTGCGCTTCTGGTGACTTATCTAACTTGATGCTTTCCAAAAGTTCCAGCACATCCTTTATCTAAATATCTACACGCTTTATCTTTTCCGTCCGCTGCAAGTCATCCCTAAAATCGGCAAGGTCCTTTTCCATAGTGAATACTGAATCAAAGTATTCATCCAGTCTGTCTGCTATCTCCTCCGGTTCCATACACACTTTCCCACTGTCACTGTTGATTGGTCCTAATCTCTTACGTCCTCTCCTCCTGCTCTTCACATACTTGTAGAATTCCTTGAGGTTTTACTTAATCTTGTCAAACAAGGCATTTTCATGGCCACTTCCAAATTTCATTCTTAAGCTCCTTCCTGCTACCTTATAATCTATGATGATTTAGTTTTTTTTTTTGTATCTTTTGTTCTTGACTGCTTTTCTTCTTGACTGGAGTTACAACAGCCTGTACCCTACCATCTTTTACATGTCTCATGAGAAAATTCCTACGCAGAACCCCACACAAATGTCCCCCGCACATTTCCCACTGTTCCTCCGTACGATTCACGGAGAACATCTGTTTCCAGTTAATGCTTCAAAGTTCCTGCCTGATAGCCTCATATTTCCCCTTACTCCAGCTAAACGTTTCCCTAACTTTTCTGTTCCTATCCTTCTCCAATGCTATGGTTAATGAGATGGAATTGTGATCACAATCTCCATAATGTTCTCCCACGGAGAGACCTGACAATTTAACAGGGATCACTTCCCAATACCAGATAAAGTATACCCTCTCCTCTTGTAGACCTCTCCACATGCGGTGCCTGGAAAACCTTTGAACACACTTAGTAAACTCCACCCAATGTCGGGACCAATGACATGGATAGTAAGAAGGAGGGCGTCCTGCAAAGAAAGCTTAGGAGTTAGGTGAAAATTTGAAGGACAGCACCTAGAGTTGCAATCTGAGGAGCGTTACCCGTGCCGCATGCTAGGGAGGATAGATATAGGAAGATAATGCAGCTAAATACATGGCTAAGGAGTTGGTGCAGGAGGTGGGGCTTCATGATTCTGGACAACTGTGCCTCGATCCAGGGAAGTTGGGACCTCTGGGAGTAATATCCCACTGAAGTGGGAGTAATATCCTTGCGGAGAGATTTGCCAGTGCTGCGCTGGGGGGAAGGGGGTTAAAAATAGATTTGCAAGGTGAGAGGAACCAGAGTGTCAGAGCAGATGGAGACGTGGAGGAGGATAAAGGTCATGCGAGAACAGTAAGTATAGTCCAAGGAGTAAGGGCAGATCTAACATATAAAGAGGCGTCGAGGAAAGGGAAGCCGAATAAAGTGTGCAAAGGTTGTAAATTAGAAGAGGTAAAGTGCGTGTACTTCAATGCAAGAAGCTCAGAAATAAAGGTGATGAACTGAGAACTTGGGATACAAACATGGAATTATAATGTAATGTCCATTACAGAGAGTTGGTTGGCACCTGGGTGGGAATGCATGCTCAATATTCCTGGATTTCAATGTTTAAAAGGGATAGAAAGGGGGTGAAAGGAGTGGCGGGATGGCATTACTGGCCAGGAATACTATTACAGCTACAGAAAGAGTGTATATAGCACCATGATTCGCTTTTGAGTATGGGTGGAAGCCAGGAACAGGAAGGGAGCATTTACTCTATCTGTATGCCCCCTGGTATAAAAAGAGATACCGGGGAGCAGATTGAGACGCAGATTTTGGAAAGATGCAAAAAAACAAAGTTGTTACCATGGGTGAATTTATCTTCCCTAATATTGATTGGCACCTGCTTAGTTCCAACAGTTTCGATGGGGCAGTGTTTGTTAAGTGTGTCCAGGACAGATTCCTGTCACAGCCTGCTGACAGGCCGACAGGGGGATATGCCTCATTTGATCTAGTATCAGGTGAGGAAACGTGCCAGGTCTGAGATCTCTCAGTGTGTGAGCATTTGGGGGACAGTGACCACCTCTCCCCGGCCTTTAACATTCTCATGGAAAAGATTCAGAAAGGATAAGATTTGTTTAAATTGGGGAAGGGCAAATTATATGGCAATAAGGCTCGTACTTGCGGGTGTGTTTTGGGATGATTGTTTTGCTGCGAAATGTACTATTAACATGTGGTCGATGTTCAGGGATCTCTGGCAGGATTTTAGGGATACATTTGTCCTGGTGTGGAAGACAAAGAATGGTAGGGTGAAGGAACCATGGGTGACAGGTGAGGTAGAGAATCTAGTCCGTTGGAAGAAGGCAGCAAACATGAGGCTTAGGAAGAAGGATCAGATACGGATATTGAGGAATATAGGGCAGCAAGAAAGGAGCATTATAAGGAGCTGAGAAGTGCAAGAAGGGGACATGAGAAGACCTTGGCGAGTAGGGTAAAGGAAAACCTCATGCCATTCTACAATTATGTGAAGATCAAAAGTTTGACAGGGGTGAAGATAGGACCGATTAGAGATAAAGTTGGAAAGATGTGCCTGGAGGCTGTGGAATTGAACAAGGTCCTCAATGAACAACTCACTTCGGTATTCACCAACGAGAGGGAACTTGATGTTCTGGAGCAGGTTCATATTAAATGAGAGCAGGTGTTCGAATTGTTAAAATACATTAGGACGGGTCAGTCCCCGAGGCATGACGGACAATTTCCCAGGCTAATCCACGAGCCGAGGGAAGAGATTGCTGAGAATCTGGCTAGGATTCTTCTGTTCTCGTTGCCCATGGGAATGGTACTGGAGGATTGGAGGGGAGTGAATGTTGTCCACTTGTTCACAAAAGTTAGTAGGAATAGCCCGAACAATTAAAGACCAGTGAGTCTTTCGTCTGTGGTGAGAAAGCTGTTGGAAAAGATTATTAGAGATAGGATCTATGGGCTTCTAGAGATTCATGGTCTGCTCTGGAATAGTCAGCATCGCTCTGCGAAGGGCAGATCGCATTTATCAAACCGGTTAGAGCTCTTTGAGGAGGGGACTAGGCATGCAGTTGATGGTAGATCAGTGGATGTGATCTACTTCGATTTTACTGAGGCATTTGTTAAGATTCCGCATAGTAGGCTTATTCATAAAGTGAGACGGCATAGGATCCAAGGATCATTAGCCAGGTGGATTCAAAATTGGCTTGCCTGCAGAAAGCAGACGGTCGTGTTGGAGTGAATACCTTCGGTTTAGAGGGTTGTGACTAGTGGTGTCTCAAAACGATCGATTCTGGGACCCCTATTTTTCATTAATGACCTAGGTGTGGGGGTAGAAAGGTGAGTTGACAAATTTGCAGACGACAAAGTGGTTAGTGGTGTTGTGGACAGTGTAGAGGACTGTCGAAGATTGCAGAGGCATTGATAGGATGCAGAAGTGGGCTGAGAAATTCCAGGGAGTTCAACCCGGACAAATGTGGGGTGGTACACATAGCCAGTAAGGGCGTTGTTGATGGTGATCCTGCAGAAAGCCGTGAGGATTTGCGGACGCATGCCAAACCGCTACAGCCGTCTAACGTGGAAGAGGCGCTGTTGTCCTTTGTTTTACAGCAGCCAGCCGATATGTGGACCCCCCAACACACACACATATCTTTAAAAAATTTTAGACCTTTTTCAGAATTTCCAACACCGGTAAGAATTGAAGCAATAAACACTATTGGATGTCGGCGATTCTTTGCTAATAAACGACAGACACCGTCCAATCGGAACATTTTAGTTTTGTCATATTGCTACCAGTTATTGCGACTGCCTGACATCGATTAATTGTGCTGTCAGTTGTGGTTTGTGTCTGGTTAAGGAGCATATTACAGGGGTTGGGAGACAATAAAGTGCCGCCCAGATTTCGGTTCCTGTAAAAAAAAAAAATCTTGCTCTGAGGTATCGTTTATCTGTATTTAGAAGTAGAAGAAATCTTGCTGTCCAGGAAGATTCTGGTTACAGAATATGGTCTTGCAAAGAATCTATCAGAGAACAGCGCAAGTGGCCGGATACCAGATTGATGAAGAAGATATCCTGGCAATACTTGCAAAGATTTTCGGGCTCTTGCCTACTGTTCCGTAGTTCTCCGCCAAGACATTTATTACGTTGCCAGTCCCTTTAGAGATACCTCTCTTGGTGTTCTGTGTACAATTGTATTCGCCTTTTTTATAGAAATGTTAGAATGGAGTGAAGACAGCATTTACAAAGAACTGTGGCGTATGACTTTATAGAAATCATGATTATGCTCAGACACAGTCAATATGCACACTATTGTTTTCTCCATAATGTTGTGACATCGTTAAGTAAAGGGAGTAGGTGTAATTTCAGAGGACAGAGATGCAGTTGGAATTTGAGGGACATTTTATAACACAGTGTATGGACTGTTTCTTGAATAGCCTGACAAAGGAAGTGTCATCAACTATACTGAAGGAAAAATTGGGCAGATTAAGTAATCAGAATGGATTAGTGAGATGTGGATCTACCCGGACAAACGGAACTAGGTCAGATGGCCATGTCGTTCGGCAAAGAGATACTGGGACGAAAGACTCTTTTCTGTGCTCAATGATTCTTGAACTCTACTCTGCATTGCTGCTGCATTCCGTGAACGTCAGGTAATAACCATATAACCATTTAACAATCACAGCACGAAAACAGGCCATTTTGGCCCTCCTAGTCCTTGCCGAACCCTTAATCTCACCTAGTCCCACCTACACGCACTCAGCCCATAAACCTCCACTCCTTTCCTGTCCATATACCTATCCAATTTTACCTTAAATGACACAACTGAACTGGCCTCTACTACTTCTACAGGAAGCTCATTCCACACAGCTATCACTCTTTGAGTAAAGAAATACCCCCTCGTGTTTCCCTTAAACTTCTGCCCCCTAACTCTCAAATCATGTCCTCTAGTTTGAATCTCCCCTACTCTCAATGGAAACAGCCTGTTCACGTCAACTCTATCTATCCCTCTCAAAATTTTAAATACCTCGATCAAATCCCCCCTCAACCTTCTACGCTCCAATGAATAGAGACCTAACTTGTTCAACCTTTCTCTGTAACTTAATTGCTGAAAACCAGGTAACATCCTAGTAAATCGTCTCTGCACTCGCTCTAATTTATTGATATCTTTCCTATAATTCGGTGACCAGAACTGCACACAATATTCCAAATTTGGCCTTACCAATGCCTTGTACAACTTTAGCATTACATCCCAGCTTCTGTACTCAATGCTTTGATTTATAAAGGCCAGCGTTCCAAAAGCCTTCTTCACCACCCTATCTACATGAGACTCCACTTTCAGGGAACTATGCACAGTTATTCCTAGATCTGTCTGTTCCTCTGCATTCCTCAATGCCCTACCATTTACTCTGTATGTTCTATTTGGATTATTCCTGCCAGAATGAAGAACCTCACACTTCTCAGCATTAAACTCCATCTGCCAACGTTCAGCCCATTCTTCTAACCGGCATAAATCTCCCTGCAAGCTTTGAAAATCCACCTCATTATCCACAACACCTCCTACCTTAGTATCATCGGCATACTTACTAATCCAATTTACCACCGCATCATCCAGATCATTTATGTATATTACAAACAACATTGGGCCCAAAACAGATCCCTGAGGCACCCCGCTAGTCACCGGCCTCCATCCCAATAAACAATTATCCACCACTACTCTCTGGCATCTCCCATCTAGCCACTGTTGAATCCATTTTATTACTCCAGCATTAATACCTAACGACTGAACCTTCTTAACTAACCTTCCATGTGGAACTTTGTCAAAGGCTTTGCTGAAGTCCATATAGATTACATCCACTGCCTTACCCTCGTCAACATTCCTCGTATATTCTTCAAAAAATTCAATAAGGTTTGTCAAACATGACCTTCCACGCACAAATCCATGCTGGCTACTTCTAATCAGATCCCGTCTATCCAGATAATTATAAATACTATCTCTAAGAATACTTTCCATTAATTTACCCACCACTGATGTCAAACTGACAGGTCTATAATTGCTAGGCTTCCTTCTAGAACCCTTTTTAAACAATGGAACCACATGAGCAATACGCCAATCCTCCGGCACAATCCCCGTTTCTAATGACATATTAAAGATCTCCGTCAGAGCTCCTGCTATTTCTACACAATCTTCCCTCAAGGTCCTGGGGAATATCCTGTCAGGACCCGGAGATTTATCCACTTTTAAATTTCTTAAAAGCGCCAGTACCTCCACCTCTTTAATTGTAATAGGTTGCATAACTTCCTTACTTGTTTCCCACACCTTAGACAATTCAATATCCTTCTCCTTAGTGAATACCGAAGAGAAGAAATCATTCAAAATCTCTCCCATCTCCTTCGGTTCCACACATAGCTGACCACTCTGATTCTCTAAGGGGCCAATTTTATCCCTCACTATCCTCTTGCTTTTAATATAACTGTAGAAACCTTTCATAATGTGATCATTGCGACTGTAAAACGCTCTACACTGCGGTCAGGCGTTTCAGATGAACCGCAGAAACACAGGTGTATTCCTACTCCCAGTGATAACGTCCATTATTGATGAACCACGGATTTATTTCAAGCAGACGGAATATGCATTACACTTTTTAAGTAAACGCGATTTGAATTTTTTTAACTATTTGTTTTTTTTTTTGTTTGTTTGTTTCTTTCACTAGACTTAACCTTTAGGTAATTATCATTCTGTGCCAAGGAAACTCCGGTGTCTCCAAATGTGTAACGCACTACCTGGTGGCGATGGCTGTGTAAAATATGATGGTAGTGATTATCGTCGTCCTGTTATACCATATGCGTGAAGCATGCGGACTTTACAGTATCCGGGGCATATCGACTATGTCCTGGGTCACGTGGCGGGTGATTTTTCTGTCAGTTTCACTTTCGATCGCTTCGTGGCAATTTGCTCAATTAAATTTAAATCACAATGCTGCCACCCTGAAATTGCTGATTTGATGAGGGGCATAGCATTCATATTATTCTGTTTTAAAAAAGTCCTTTTTTTATTTCCTGTACATGGAAACAGCAATGTTTTTCGTGAGGGATAGCTGGGTCTGTTTCAGTAGACTCGTACTTTATTTTCCGGAATCTTTTGAGTGGTCTTACTGGGTGGACCGTCTGTTGAATACGTTATTCCTTTCTTCCTCATTCTGACCCTCAATGCTTTGACAGTCAGACAGATTTTGGCGACGAGCAGCGTCCGCAGGGGGCTCAAGGTACCGGAAATTTCAGGTAACAGCGAGATCCGGAAATTTAAAGCATGAGACAATCCATCATTCTGCTTTTCACCCTGTTGGCGAAATTCTTCCTCTGTTGGGCGACAACCACTCTGGAATTCATTATGATGCAATGCATCTACACAGATCTGGAAATGTCTATTGGGCTTTTTTTAAACACGGTTCTGGGGTCCTAGGATTCAGAATGTCAGCAGCTGCGGAAATAAATGTATTTACCGGTGACCCAGATCAGGTTCAGAGAATTTATAAACAAATTCAACGCCCAGAAAGCTTTGGTGTTTTCAATGAGTACAGCATTTGTTTCCAGCGGCTCTGCATTGGCGTTCTGTTTTTGAAAGAATCAACCTGTCAAAGATTAAGTTGCTTAGCCACTTCCTTTTTGTGAAATGTAATTTATCTTGCACATTATATCACCCTAAAGTCCAATATTAAATCTACGTACTGGAGATTCATTTTTGAAGTGCGCATTACACGAATCTTTGGAATGGTTGGGCAGTGTCTGCCGATCCTGGCATCCATTTTCTTTCTCTTCATGTTCAGTTCTCTGTGCCTTCATATAATGTTCCAGTTTGCCAACTGTACGAGCACGTTGCTGGGAGATTTATTGCACGTGTTCTGTCTGTTTAACGCTTTCTACGTTGAGCACAAAACGCCTACAATGTGAATCAGATTATAATATTGCTTCGGACAGCTTCACTATAACATGCCAACACTTCAGTACATTTTTCCTATTGGTCTGACGGTATTTCCATCCATAAGCTGAGTTTTCTTTGCTACAGCTTTTCCCCTTTACAACAATATTGTTGCATTTTAATTGTTTTAATGAATTATTGTCTGATTTTGCACATTCAGCCATAGTTCGGCTCGAATATTTTCGGAAGTCGTCCATGAAAGAAAGAAACAATGCTAGTTACTTTTCCGATGTATTCGGTATCAAACAATAATAAAGAATGGAGGGATGCCGAGACCTGTGTGGGGTCCAGTGAAAATTATAACAACAAGAAGTTTCTAAATACAATGACACCAGAGTTCATCGTGACCGTAGTGGAGAAGTACCATTAACGAGTTCTCCTCTGACAAAACTGGAAATTCAGCTCTCTCTTAATCCACCACGTGTAATCACACAACCGCAGTGTCTGTAGAAAGTTAACACTATATCTGCTCTCAGGTTTTCTTCTGACATGAATACAGCATTTACATTATTGCCGTTTCACTTTCACTGAAATCCTCGATTATCTAACGAGCACTTGTTTTTTTGTGAACTGCATGACCTGACAAAGAGCTGTTTTTCACTCAATATTTCCAAATACGATTTTACTTGACTCTTCTATGCAGATTACTTTCAGCTACTACGTCCTTTTATTTTTTTTTTCATCATCATGGTGTCTCTGAGACCAAGCAGACCCCTTATTTTGCATTTTTACCCGGTGATAATCAATGATGAGACGTCAGGATTATGAATTGCGAAAAGAGTCAGGGAGGCACGGCAGAACAGTACCGTGCAAGGTATCAGACTGCAATTACTTTAAAACAAGAAGCCACGGAAGAATGGGATAGAAACTCAGAGCAGGAGAGTGCAAAACTATAGAGATTATACGAACATGATTGGAGAAGAATGGTCGATCAATGGAAAGACCGGCAAATAAGCTTTAAGTGTTGTCATTGCCTTGTTAATGAGGAAATGTATGGAGTTGCATTATTGATTGGGCAGGAAATCATGCTGAAAAGTACTTATATCACAAAGGACAGAATATCCAGTGACGTCCTCTGGGAACAACCTATAGGATCATAAAGATGGAATAACAAAACAGGGCACCCGATCATCAGCAGGGAATAAAGGTGAAATTATGGGGTGAAGTAACAGGTGGTATACGAAAAATAATAGAGTCTAACACTTTGTGAATTGCCCTGCCCGAATATTGCCTGCGATTTCTGAGTATTTGAGACTGTACAAGTAGCTCATTTGTCAGTGCGGAACTCATTTGTGCTGACCTCGTTTCCAGGCTGTTAACAGGAAGGGTAAAACAGACATTCAAGTTAAAGACCTAAATTTTGAGAACCCTCACGTAAGTGGCATAAGGTAAAACTTCGCAAATATTCTATTAGAAGAGGAAACCGGACAAGTGTGAAGTAATCAAGAAGATATCGGTGGCATAACTTTCACATTAGAGTACAGGGCAGTGCTGACTCATTTAGGCAAGAGCTCATTGAGGACATCGTCAGGAAAAATAGGGAGATAGGTACCAGATATAGGCATCTGGGATGAAGCCTGTTCCTTGTGTAAAATAAAGTTGAGGCGGGACTTGATAGAGTTATTTAAAATTATGAGGGGGATAGATAGAGTTGACGTGGATAGGTATTTTCTATTAAGTGTAGGGGAGATTCAAACAAGAGGGCATGAGTTGAGAGATAGGGGGCGGAAGTTTAAGGGTAACACGAGGGGGGATTTCTTTACAGAGAGACTGGTAGCTGTGTGGAATGATCTTCCAGTAGAAGTGGCAGAGGCAGGTTCAGTATTGTCATTTAAAGTAAAATTGGATAGGTATATAGACAGGAAAGGAATGGAGGGTTATGGTCTGAGTGCGGGTCAGTGGGAATAGGTGAGAGTAAGCGTTTGGCATGGACCAGAAGGGCCGGGATTACTTGCTTCCTTGCTGTAATTGTTGTATGGTTATAATCTTTTTTTTTATTTCTCAACTTGAATATTTTTCCACATTCAACAGTCATTGCGCACAAAAATTCCCGGTGCGCGCATGTCTTTCTTTACAGAATCCGTAAATAATGCAGGAAGATGATACACTGACCCGCCTTGTTCGCTTTCAACAAGGCAGTGTCTACGAATGCCGTGTGCTCTTCCTAGAGAGTAAATCAATAGGCCCTGTCTCATAAATAAATGTTACTACTCTGCACGGACAAGTAGTCACACGGCGATATTTATGAGTATCCCCAGAAAGCCATGAAACCAAACACCACTAGAAAAGGCCTAACTTTCCAAGCAATTGAGAGAGGAGTGTTCCTGTCTATGCCAGTTTCAACTGAGAGAAAAAATATTAAAGGTGAGATCGGAGTGGAGTGAATGCAGACGTGATTGAACATACGTTTGCTTCGAAGGATTCTTTAGAGATCAGGAAGCGAGATGACGCTCTTTCTCTGAAGCAGAGAAGATCCTAGCTCATTTTCGAGAGTATCAGAGAACTAATACTTTCAAACCGGTGTTAGCTCCCTTCCTAATTCTGCGTTCTACTCACAGTCTATTAACACAATCCTAACACAATGTCTTCCCTTTCCGGAGCTGTGATACTACCACACACTCCCTGTGATAAAGGCTTTCCCTTTACTCTGTTTTACCCGACTATGAACATTTTGAAACATCTGAACCCCGAGATGTCTGGACTTCATTCGTCCCGTTGTGATTGAATTGACTATTTCTTACATCCTTCACACACAAGAGGAATACAAATCTTTAGGTTACGTCTCTGTCTAAATGTCCATTGTGAAATCCTAGTAATTTAAAGTAATTTAGAATAAATAGAACAGTCAATGGAGCATAGAAACAAACACTCAAATCAGCGTGAGTTAATCAGTTTGGAGGCCTGGTGGATGAAGTTGTCCCGAAGCCTATTAGTCCTGGCTTTTACGCTGTGGTGACATTTCCTGGATAATTGTCAAATCTCTGCGATAGTTCAGAATTTATTCTTTTCACGATGACCAGTCACATGGTTGTTTGGATTTATGAGATATTTGCCAATTATGCTGATTTTTAGAACTGTTTTATTCTAAAACTCCGCTGAATTGCAATTGGAGTGGGCGTTATCTACACAAATGGCCATTTAACGTAAACACATACATCATTCCATCCTTCAGCTCTTGTCTGAATTTCCTCTGTGTCAGTGTATAGATACAAGTATTGGTGCACACACTGAGAGTTTGCAACATGTACGCAGATTGCTGTAGTATGTATACCGGGGAATTCAAATATCTGTCCTGATAATGGTAATTTACCGTTTGCCATCGCAGGGAATGAGCTGCATACGGCACCCAGAAAAATATGAAATTAGTTGAAATTGCAAATAATAAAATCATCGATTTTCTGCGGTTTTCCAACTCGGTATCTTTCTGTTTATCGCTGCTCTTCCGAAGCCCTCTGCGGACTCTATTTGCCGCAATTATATGTCTCACTGTTAGCCCATTGAAGACAAGAATTAAACCGATCGGTAGCAACGGTGTTAAAATGCCATCTAGTATTTCCATTCCTTTCCACACTGGTAAAGTAGCGTATTCATGTGAGAAGGCGCAACGCCACGGCAAGTTGTCAATAATGTCATAGGGTTCAACTATAAAGTAAAAAGGGGCATTTTTCCCGCAGCTCACTATAAGCACCGTCACCATAACCACTGTTGCTGTTCTCTCAGTGCAGTATCGTTCCCCAAACTTTCGACAACATATTGCGATGAAATGATCGACGGTAAAACTGACTGTAAACCAAACAGAACAGTCCCTCGAAACAATAATAAATATAAATGTAACTGTGCATACAGGAGTGATGAGCAGGTATGTTGAAAAAATGTAGATGTTGTTGGTGTTTTCTAATAAAGCGAAAACGATAACCACCATCATATCCGCTGTTGCCATTCCAATCAGGTAACGGGTGATGCATTTGGAGAGTCCGCATTTTCCACGAGATAGGATCACAATCGCCGTTAAATTAACTACAAAAAAAATTGGAGAGAGAAAAAAATAAACAAAGTGAAAAGAAGAAATTCAATTTGTGCGGAATCGATACGTGCAGTCCGGTTGGAGAATAATGGACAGAATTAGTGGGTGGGCGACTTTCCGACAGATTAGAACCGGGCTTCAGATTTCCACGACTCACGAACTGCTGAAGTTTGATAGCTCGATATACAACACCATTTCCATTATCTGAGGTGAAATAACCGAAGGGTCAATTTGCAACTCAAATCCTGAGATTTAATGTATAAGTTACAATTTACCGTTTCTGGAAGAACAGACCTGCGTGTCGATATTCGACTGGCCGGTCAGTTGAAAAGGGTTCTAGTCTGCAAATGCGACCAGAAAGCCGAGCAATATGAAACTATGGAATAATGGAAATATCAGCACTAACACAACTGACAAAGAAAATAGAAAATCATCACGTAGAAACAATTTGGAATCACATTTCAGACGAATGTAGCCTCTGTGCTCAGTAAAAGAACAAAATCTGTAACCGATCGAAAGCAAGTTGACGGTAGGATCATACATTCAGTGACCAGTTCCAGTACCTTACCAGGTACACCTATCGCAACAATTGCAGAATAAAAAACGCCGGCGATGTAGTAAATCGCTGGATATGCCATATTCCGTCAGAGGAAGCGTTCAGTTGCACGGAACGTTCCAACTGCTCATATGGGCTGGTGGCAGGTTTTACAGAGTTATATGCAATTCAGAGTAATTCCACTGAGGCAATTAGTGTGGTTATGACATCTGTCGCCTGAGAGACAACCAGCTACACAAACAATTACATTAATGTATTTTCTCTCTCTGTCACCTTGCCATGGTTTCGTATTCCGAAAGGATGTTACAGGATATTAACTTTTAAACAAACGGTAATATGCTCGTTGCTATTGCACTTTCCAAGACATCTGACGTCAGCTGCTAAAATGGGATATTTTCTGATCAGTATTGTTTTTCACACAGACAATCATCCTGAACAATCAACAGGGATAATCTACTTCCAACAGATTTATTTTGTCACATTCAGCACAGCACATTCGTTTCTGACATTGAGGGCGAGTCATCAGCTCGGCAGGTGAAATACGGTACATCCTTTTGAGGGGAAAAATAGGACATTTTTTTTTCTGTCGCTTATTTTGTTAATTTCGAGTCATTTGAATGACGAAAGTCACAATAACAGTTTAGGACATGAATCAAAATATAAAACTTCATATGTATGTTCTGAGCATATCAAGGAGATAGAGAACAATATTCCAAGGACCTTTGAAAATAACAATTTACGCGCCCATGCGGATTTAGGTGCGGCTTGTGGACCGATTCATGAGAGTTCTTTTCTCGATTAGCAGAGAGTGGATGGTTGCTTCTTTGACTATGACAAGTTTAATGCAGTGATTGGAATTAGGCCTATTTTTATCATGCATGTGACTCCTAATTTGGAGGCGCTTTTCCAGCCAGGAGCTCTATCCAGACTTGTAAATAGATGTTGTCCGGCTTGGAAATGGGCTGGAAAATGGCAGATGGCATTTAATGCAGACAGGTGTGAGATGGTCTGGGTTGTGAGATAAGATAAAAACAGATTTCGACGCACACACTGAATATGTGTGCAGTATGTATAAAGAGACCTGGCGATACAGATCGATAATTTCAGGAAATCGGTGTCACAGGCAGTTCGGCCCGTAATGAGCTCTGATCACAGTGACCTTCACAAACTCATTACTGAGTACACGAGTTGGGACGTTATGTTGAAGCTGTACAACATGTTGGTGAGGCCGTAGATAGAAGATCGTGGGCTGTTCTGGCCACCTACATTTTTGAAATATCACTAAGCTTCGAAATGTCCAGCGATAATTTGAAAGGTAGAGTTAGGTTATGAACAGGGTGACTGCATGCAGATTTTCCTAATCCAGGGTCTATACAATTGACACTATGGAGAGGGTGTGTGGATACTAGAGAGTGTGTGCATTGGAGATTTACAAGGGTGTTACCTGGAATGGAGGTGAATAATCAGAGGCTTTTTCCTTGGACTGAAATATCTGTCACGAGTGGGCACAGATATAGTGTGCTTGGAAGTGGGTTCAGAGGAGATATCAGGGGTACTTATATTTTTTTTAATGCAGAGTGTAAAGTGCATGGAACGGGCTGCCGGTGACGGTGGTGGAGACTGTTACGATAAGGTATTTTAAGAGATTCTGGACAGGTACATGGAGCTTACAAAAATAGAAGGGTATGGGTAGCCCTAGGTAATTACTCAGATAGGGACAATTTCGGCACAGTTTTGGGGACCGAACGTCCTGTACTGTGCTGTAGGTTTTCTATATTTCTATGTTTATATGACGCTGGAAGAAGCAAAGGATAAATTCTCCGGAAGGTGAGGCATAGATGTCGAGAAATGCTCACCCGTTTCAGGGTGATAATGTCATTCAGTCAACCGAAGGTGAGACAAACATTGTGCAAAAACAGACATTGAAACCCGAAAAGTAATGATGATTACTGTCTGAAGTAATGGAAATGCAGGAAACTGCACCAAATTTCAAGCGTGTCAGGATGTTTTTTTTCTGGATATTCAATGGGGAGTATCTAAGGACACAGACCAACGTAATGTTTACGTGCTCGAAAGTGTTGTTCTGCCAACTCGGCAACAAAATCCTAAATGCTGTCTCTCCGGTGAATACAATTTCTGTCAATGTCATCCAGAAAATATGGATTTTGTACTGGTTAAATAAATATCATAAACATTTGTTATGCTAAATATCATCAACTACTACCAGCGTTTAATAACTAACGGATCAGTAAAACGCAGGTCTTCCAACTTCAGGAACACATATACATTTACTTCTTTTTGCCTGCTTAAAATACTCCCGTCGTTAAGAGAGACATTGGGCTCTCCCAAAGATTGGATTGGATACTTATATTGTGCACGTTGTACATGGTATGAAAGTAATCTTTCTCAAATTAGCAGCTCAATTCCGTGACAAAATAAAATCTCCAAGACCCTTCATTTTAAAATGTTGTAAACAGTGTATTCCTTGCGGCTCCGGTGGCGAGCTTGTCGCAATTAGCCTAGAGGCACCTCGTCCTCTTTGAGTCCCTCCTGACACTCAGCTCTTACCAGTGGCTCCCAGTAACTGTTTGCATCCGACAGTGGCATACCCCGGTACGGCGCTTCGACAGGCGGGCTAAACGAGGTAAGGGTAGGCGGCAGATTTGTACCTCCGTGAGTTATGGATTTGCCTACGCAAGCATGTGAAGCCAGTACCCGGACTCGGCGAATGTGATCAACTACGAGATCGAACACGAAAGAAAACGGTGCAACTCTTCGTGGAGAGCGAAGGTCAAAGCAAGGCACAAAATGCGTCATTGGTATCCACATCAGCCGAGGAAGTCTCCAATCTTGACGTTGTTTCCTGCCATCGGACCAAGAATTTTCAGGCCGAGAGAGTGGTACTGCCCCAGTGCAACGTGTTTTTTGCACTGGGATACTGTTCCTTTACAAGTTGCACCATCGTCAGAAATAACAAAAATTCAAATGCAATAAAAATAATTAAACAAATAAAGAATTAAAATTAAATCAACGAACCAAATCAGCTAGGTTCTAATACATTGAAATTCTTCTCGGATTTTAGCTTTCATTATTTTCAGAACCATGTCAAGTATACATCTGTTTTCTAGTTATAATTCTGCATATTCCATAGTAATCGTCACCACGGCTATTTCAAAGAAAGAGATGTTCAGTTTATCGGCAATAGACGCATATAAATAGATAGATAGATAGATAGATAGATAGATAGATAGATAGATAGATAGATAGATAGATAGATAGATAGATAGATAGATAGATAGATAGATAGATAGATAGATAGATAGATAGATAGATAGATAGATAGATAGATAGATAGATAGAAAGAATGAGAAGGATTAAACTTACGACACAGGTAATTTGATTCACTTTCTGGGCTGTGAGGAGCAACTGAGATTATTTCCCTTCTTCCAATGGATCCAGTACTGCAATGAACAGGACTGTGAAAAATCTACAGACGCATCACTGAGAATCTGGGTGTCAACGGTGCCTACTCTGACATGGCACCGGCCACATGGATATTGTAGCTGCTTGTACAGATCCCTCAATTCTGCAAAGTTATTATCACATTTCTTTCGTTCCCACTAACTCTCACATAAAGAATGTCACTGCTTATTCAGAACCATCTTCAAGTATAAAGGTAAAATCATTGATTGTACAACATCATGATGGACATATCGAAAACAATATGTATGACCATTAAACCATATCAATAAACCCCTTTATAAAGAAAGTTCTACAGCACAATGGCACTGTTATTGATGATGCCCTGCAATCAATATTCACACTGTCGCTGCACATCAGAATATATTGTTTATCCGTTTACGTGTCAATGACCGCTCCGTTGCGGCAAATACAATGTTGATAGATGGCTCCGTGATGTATAACCATTAACCACATTTATAGTACCTGCACAGCATGGGATGGCTACGAGATGTGAACAGATTCAATACCTTACATGTTGTACGGTCAATGTACCAACGAGTGACCGAGATATCATTGGACATAAAGACACTTAACATCGGCTTCAGTTGTTATTTTCGTACTCATATCAGGTGTGACCCAGCGGATAAGGATAAATATTCACTATTATTTTCTATCATCACATTAGGACGTGTTTATATTTTCGGGCAATCGCGCATTTTTATTTTCGTATATCTAAAAGAAATTCAGTGTCGTTTATTTGCAATTCCTGCTGCAGGCTTATAACTAGTGGGTTCGTGGATAAAGTACAGGAATGACGAAAATAGATGCAGCTGCGTTCAGTGTGTTCAGATAATGGGAACCACCGGTGAACATAAGAATGCCGAACTTTCATCGCATTTACACAACCGACATGATCTCCTCTGATGTTTCACGCTAGCAATAAAAAAGTGAATATAATTGTTAAAATGTCCCGTATACGTGCAAACATACGTTAGGTATTTTTCATCTTTGAAAAAAAATGTGCTGCATGCTGCGAATAAATATGTGAGTTTTCTGCTGTTTCAAGCAAATGGCGTAGAACAACAAGAGAGAGTTATTGTACATCAGTAGTCAGATTAATTACAGTCAGCGTGAGATGTAGTTAACCCGCTATAGTTCGGCACTTGCAGAATTACGAGATACGCTCAGTTATACGTTTGTGTACAATAAATTTGAGATAGTTTTTTAAAAGATTTTGAAATGATTGGTAAATATTGCTCTAATGAAACAAGATGTTGCAAGGAACAGAATAAAGTGTTCTCTGCAGTATGAACAGTGACCTGAAATAGAACCGGATGAATTTGCACGAGCTCCAGATGGTGAGGAATGTAAACAGGTGGGAGAGATATCCTTCTTGTTCAGCTCCTTGCATTTCTGGACTCGTATGCGGATCCGAAGAAACAGAATCGGAGATTGCTTAAACATTTGCCACTTGTATTCAGTGACTACAACTAATGGTCTGGGAATCGTGAAGTGTTGTCATTTATTCACTTATAGTGCAATGATAGGTAGAGCTTGATATTATACAACCGAACTTTATTGCGGTTTCCAGTCATGAAGAATATTTTAATTGTTGCTTTCCCAGAACAATTGCTGCGCACACACTGGCAATATCATTGCTGACCATGTTGGTGACGACACTCGTAATCCAGGCCCATTACTGACCGGGCTAATAATACTGGTCACAGCCGACTGACCAGTAACAAACAGTGCAGAGAATCACTTACTAATGGACATTGATTTAAAGTGAAGAGAGAAAATAAAAATAATAGGAAGTGGAGGGACGATTCTGACCAATTAAGTGGGTAAGTTTATGTAAATAGCTGCCCGAGGATGTGTTTTAGGTTTCCACTCTCACATCATTCAAAATGTATTTGGACAATCCTTAGAGGCCTATCAGATGCTTGAATCCTCCATTCTGGGACAATGTAGTCTCCCTTTGTTCCTCTCTGGGTTCCACTATCAGTCTGGTCTGCCTTTGTCCCTCTCTCTGCTCTACTATTAGTTTGTTTTCTCTGGCCCTCCCTCCCTCACATTGTAAGTGTTTAGTATGGTTACTCTTTCGATGGGAATTGAACGACCGAAGCAAGCGGAAATTGGGAGTGAAATCGTTGATGCAGTATTACGTTCTGTTTTCTAGCAGCATGATTCCACGCTGTAAGCAACAAGCGCAATAAGCTGTTTTCTCACTGCTAATCTCTTAATGTTTCCGGCATTCCTAATGGTTTTGATTTTCTACAACGGCCCTAACCTGCATTTCACATCTTTTTTTCCCCTTTCCTCATTCTCAATCTTCCCTGTTGCTGTCATCTTATCACGAAACTTATGGCTTGTAGAAGGTCCAAACAATTCGAAATCGCTTTGCCCAAACGAATCCTTCCCATCTACTTTGCAAACAGAATTTGGGTATTCCTCATATTTCGCGGTGGAGAATCATTCGCTCCGTTTTGTTTGTACAGACACTACAGGAAGTGCTTCCAGATGTCTATATGAACTTACCCTTTAGCCAGTCTCTACCTATGACCCGGTGTCCTTGATAATGGATTAATTTTAAAACAGCAGCTGACATCCACAACACTTGTGCCTTTAATGATTTAGATGACCTCTATTATGTCTCCTTTGATTCTACAGCTATCTAGGCTAAACGATTTAATTACTTCAATCTCTCTTGGTAGCTCATACCCTACAGACATGGGATGCTTCTAGTCGGCCTTCTCCGAACTGTCTCTAGTGTCTTCACATCCCTTACACAAGATGGAGATCCTCATTTTATACAATACTCAAGGTGCGGCCTCACAATCGCATTATGCACCTCATGGTAAACGTCTCCGGACTTGAACTCCACTGAGTGCATTATATAGCCCAACATTCCATTTGTCTTATACCCATATAACCATTACAGCACGGAAACAGGCCATCTCGGCCCTTCCATTCCGTGCCAACTAGTCTTACTAATTGTTTCTGTGCATTGTTCAGATTTTGATAGTAAGCAGTTTACCACTGCTCTGAAATCCTTCTCATACCATGCACTCTACCATTCAAGACCCTTATTGTATATTTATATTTAATATTTCTCCTAACTAAATACAATAAATTTTATTTACTAACATTAGGTATTCTGACATTTATCTGCCCACATCTGGATTTTGTTTGGATCTGACTGTATTGATTCAGTTGCCTGACTGTAATCAGACAGTGCCCTTAATTCTGCATAATCGGCAAATTTTATTTTCGATGTGCCTGTCCAAATCATTAATGTAAATTAAAAACTGCAGTTGTCCCAAAACGGATCCCCGCGAAATCCCACTTTTAACAGCGCCTAGTGTGAAAATGACCCTCTCACCGTAACCCATAGTTTTATGCTTTTGAGCCAATACTTCAGCCATTCGCACGCTTTACTCCGATTCCCTACCTCCTGGAATCTGATTATTCCCCTCATCTGAAAAGCTAAGTTGAGAATATCAACCGCTCTAATGTTGTAAAGAATTATTTTCTTCTTCATAGCACTTCAGCATATTGGTAAAATATGATTACCGCTTTCTGAACCAATTCAGACTTTCTGCGAACATTCTGTTTTTATCAGCTGTTTTTGCATCTCATTTTTTTTTTAATTGCTTCCATCCTCTTACCTACGATACACGTTAAGCCTCCTGGCCTATTCTTGCCAGTTTAAGTACGGACACCTTTCCAATATGCAGGGACAACTTTATTTTCTTTCCAGTCCGTAAATAATTCCGCAGTCGTCCATTACTTTTGAAAAAAAATGAATATCTGGGGTTGGCATACATAATCTCTAAAAAGTTTCAGTACCCGTGGATATGCACGCTTGTCCTGGAAATTTATTATATTTTCACATTATGAGCTGTAGCAGGACCTCATTTTCTACTACCTCTAATTCACCTTAAACAAAGCTATTTCCACAGGTTGTCTTATTGCTAATATCTTCGCAGGTGAATACTTCCGCAAAATGTGAGTTAACAGTAGACGCTATGTCCTTGTCAGCATAATTTAACATCTCTCTATTATTCCTCATGCACTTCGATACTCCATAAAACTTTATTTTAATATTAAGTTATTGAAACATTTCTCTTGGCGGTCAATCTTGTCATTATGGGCAATATCCTTCTCAATCTGCCTTTCTGGCAATCCAAATTTCCCTGTTCACCCGAGCTCTCATATTTTCATATGCCCGACGGTGAACATCGTTACTATGTTGTTTCAATATTTCTTATATAGCTGTAATTTATCTTATATAGCTTTTATTCATATATAAGAAGATATATACATATCTGTTCATCCACGTGTTCATTTGTAGACTTGCTAAGTATGCCCGCAGAAAAAAGAAGAATTGTAAGTGGTGCCATGTATGTACGCTGATAATAAATTTTACTTTGAAATTTGAAGTATGATCTACTGCTTTTATTATTTCTCCCAACCTTGTGTATGAACGTTTCCGGCACTGTCTGTAGTACCACTTTACATAGACCAAATTGTTCCTCAACTGACTCAACGTCAAGCACTTCCTTACAGTTTACTTTCTAAAGTCTTCGCCACATCTGCACAAAATTTGTCTTTCTGAAATTTAATTTAATTGTTTTACCGTTTACTGATACACTTTAACGAATAAAAATCTTGACTAACAAAGTTATAATCATCTGTTCCTAAAGTCTTAACAATTTCCATACTCAAATTCCATCCTGGTCGTTAGGGAATATCTAATCAGGACAGACCTCCCCTCCAATTGGTGAGTTAACATATTGGGTCAAAAGAAAAACAAACATACTAAGTAAATTCACTCTCCAGTAATTCATGAGCCGCTTGGTTCCCTCACACAATATTTGCGAAATTATTTTCAGCCATTACTATAATATCACACTCAGAAATTGCCTTTTTAATATACTGATGAAGAAGTACTTATATGGAATTGTCCTCAATGTAGAGCCTAAGCTCGCCATGGAGGTATAGAGGAAAGTAAAACACACTGTAATGCTGATTGAGATGATAGCCCACGGGAAGATGTGAGACAAAGAATTTAAACAAAGCCAGAGCAGAAGGGTCCTTAATTGAGGATAGAGTAGAAGGTCCGCGGCAAGCAAAAGGAAAGAAAGACTGATTACAAGAAGCAATCAAACATTCCCTGATGTGGTGACCCGTGTTGAAAGAGAAGAGGTCCACCTTAAGGAGAAGCAGCTTATTTACGAGGAGGGTTGGAGCGAGGGGCGTGGAAATGAAGCACTTGTATCAATTTTTGTGAGCTTGTTAAATACAAGGGTGACCGATAAGAACTACGTTAGCTTGTAACGAAATGAAAGGATTGTGGAAAATGTAGACTGAAATCATTATCTGAAACTGAAACGTATCACTAGAGATCATATGAAGCCACTAAATCTGCCGGCCAACCTGCCTACTCAGAGAGAAATAATATTGATTTTTGAATCTGAAGTAGGAGGGGATGTTTGTGATGTACGCAGTGACGCAGCTCCGTTAGCTTATGACGATGATAGGCAGCCACTTTCCAAACATCTGCAGCCAGCATAGGAAGGGAAGATCCCAGTATTGCTGTCGTTGTCAATACTCCCATCTCTTCCTAATTTGTGACCAGAGAGAAATCGCAACGTAAGGAAATAGGGACAGGAAACTGTAGTAATAATAGAACCTGTACCACTTCCTTCGTGCTTCAGCATCTGAGACATTTTGTTCGTTATTCTGGGACATTCGTCCCTGTGGACGATCATAGTGAGCTGCTACCGCCAACTGATCACCGGAGAGTGTTCCACGGTCGAGGTATCGCAGAGGAAAATTAATCGGTTAAACTGTGTTTCCAGCAAACAGATTATAATGCCATAACTCATAGCAAACTTATAAAGCACATTGCAAACTCAACATTCGACTTTGCCGAAAATACTACGATAGGTAATCAGGTAAAGGATTGAAGAATCCGTTAGGCTACGTCAGGATATTAACAGATGATGCCGCTAAACGTACAAAACAAATATAACCAGATGAGCGGCAAGCAACCAACTATATATACGTCAGATCTATGAATGGTGTATAAAGGGCCATAGTAAATCAGCATTAAATCGAGCAACTTTAGAGCCAGAGGTAACATATATTTGGTAAAGATTTTTTGTGTCTCGCAGAACTGAAGATTTAGAAAGTTATTGGTACTGTTTGATCCCTCTGCTCTTACGCATAGCGAAGCATGGAGGTGAAGCTTTACACTTAAAAGTATGACGTGTCCTGCGATATAGTAAGGTGTGAATGCATTGAGAATATACAATATTGCACAAGTACTCGACATGTGTGAGTTCACTTGAAAGAGTAAGACAGGTATTTCGTACGTGAAGAAGCGGAAGGCAGTCGTGGGAATGTTAGGTTTATTTTGAGACAATGTTTGAATTAATCCTTTTGTTCACAATAGGATTTCATTGCAAATGTCTGCTTCCCCGGGTGAAATGAATTTGAGGAAATCATGCGAATTTCAGAAGCTACTTTTATTTTTGAAACTGCACAAACACTTTGCGCGTGGGGATCGCAACCACCCACAACTGGTTCCCCTTTGTTCCTTAAAATATTTGATAAGGATATTCACTCTGGGAATTAACAGCTTATTTATTGAACGCCAATTCTGCATGATAGTATTGAAGGAAGAAACGTCCAAGGCTAGATTTTTGTTTTGTCTTACCTGCGTATTTAGGTTGTTTTCTTTGTTTCTTTGCAATGCTGTTGATTTCAGAGGGGGTTGTAGATTCCACATTGGCCACGTGAAATAAAGGTTAAAGGAATCGGGATATGAGTATATCTGTTCGGGGCACGATGGAACAACAGTTCAAAGGTAAACTGATATTAAGACAAATTCATGTGTACTTGAATTGGGAATTTGAAATTCGCATATTGGGAGTCTCGTTCATTTGGAGAACACCAAAGGATGCTGCTGAGGTTTTGGAATGCTGTTTATGAGTTGTAGGGTTCCATTGGAAAATATTGTTCTGATGCAGTCGTAGCATCTGCCTTGTAATACGTAAACGAGAGTTCAGTTTAGATAGCTTGTATTTGCAATCAGAAATTCAGAATTTTGCTTTTTCAGCCATAAATTATCCAAGTTCTGTAGAACGGTCAAATAAAAGTCTGTTTCTCAGAACACTGCAACAGCAGAGTCGAGACATTGTTCTAAAGTGTAGAAAGTTCATACATTTCTCGTGGAGCATCACTGACCACTATACTGCTCTGCCTTATAACGGTGAGCCGATTCTGAATACACGGAGACAGGTTTCTCTAGTTCCCATGCCATCTGACTTTCTGAATGAGGAACCCGGGTACCATGGGGAACCCGACCAAACACCTTGCAAAAGTAATATACCCCACATCCATTGTTCTGACGTCATCTGTTTGTTATCTTTTCCACATTTTCTTAAATCAATCTGGTTCGTAAGGGTCGACATGCCCCTCACAAAACAGGGATGATTCTCCCCAACCAGGACAGTTTTCTCCAGATACTCATAAATTCTACTCCAATAACCTGCCCTCTGCTGATGAGAGACTCACTGGCCTGTAACTCTCGTAACTATGCACATTCCCGTAAGGAAGCACAAAGCATATTTTATTCAAGCATAACCTGGGACACATGAGCGGCTGGCGTTTACAGAATTCCCTGTGACTGTGTAGCAGCGTGTTTCAGGCAGGCGTGTCCCACCGTGGAAACCCGCATGAACGAACACAAAATGTGTTTCCTTTTGGGTTACCCGGAGAAATCCGTGGCAGCAGAACATTGTATTCGCAGAGGTCAAGGGATTGTTTACGTCAGCGCAAAACTACTCTGTCGCGCCGATGGATGTTAGGACTGCCTGATGAAATAAAACTTGAGATAAAATAACTAAGATAAATATTTTCAGTTATGTGAGAACTGGAATTATATTGTATACAAGCTGGGACAGCGGAAACCTAATTGGATTAATACTAATCAATCAAGAGGGAGAGCGACAGGGTGGTGTGGCTGCAATTCAGACTAGACATGCCCAGGCATCATCCCTGATGCTGATAACAACTTTTGTCATCAAATTGCCATTTAAACGCAATACCAATAATCACCTGGAAGAGATCATGTAACCATATAACAATAGCTGTACGAAAACAGGCCATCTCGGCCCTTCTAGTCCGTGACGACGCATACTTTCACCTCTTCCCACTATCCCAAACTCAGCCCATAACCCTCCATAACTTTCCTATCCATATACCTATCCAATTTTACATTACATTACAGTACCGAGCCTGCCTCTACCACTTCTACTGGAAGCTCATTCCACACAGCATTCCACTCTATGAGTAAAGAGTCCCCCTCGTGTTACCCTTAAACTTCTGCCCCCAACTCTCAAATCATGTCCTCTTGTTTGATTCTCCCCTACGCTCAATGGAAAAAGTCTATCCACTTCACTCTATCTATCCCCCTCATTATTTTAAATACCTCTATCAAGTCCACCCTCAAGCTTCTATGCTCCAAAGAATAAACACTTAACTTGTTCAACCTTTCCCTGTAACTTAGGTGCTGAAACCCGGGTAACATTCTAATACATATTCTCTGTACTCTCTCTATTTTTTGATATCTTTCCTATAATTCGGTGACCAGAACTGTCCACAATAAAGGCCATTCGTTAATATTATTGCACTTCCTCGACAAAAAGGGGAAAACGGGATCTTTTGCCTTCCTCCAATCACCACGTAGTAATCCTATGCTTATCGAAGAGGCAAATGCCATGTACAAAAGCCCATTAATCCTTTTGCTTTCTTTCTCTAATTACGTGTAGTATAACACTTTTGCTACGGGGGAATTATGTATTTTAATGTTTTCAAAACTTGCAGCGTAACTTCCTTCTCAGAGTCGGCGTGTGTCATCACATCTCTCATTTTACGATATGTCCACTTTCATGGAGGTCGCGCTCGCTGGTGAACAGGGAAGCAAAGTATAACTAAGGATCTGCAATAGCTTCTTGCGCTCCAGCCACATGCTCCCATTTTATCGTTGATCAGCCCCACCCTCTCTCTCGTCACCTCTCTGTTCTTCACGTACTTAATGGGACTCTCCAAGGCCTTCCATTCTAACTCTTCTATTGCTAAATTCCTTTCTGAATACATTGTGAATGTCCATATCCCTGCGCAATGCTTCCTTCCTGATACTTTAGTATCTTTCCTTTTTCCACTTGATGAGATTTTACATATCACTTCTCAACCAGAGTTACTTTCGGCTTCCATCCGATACGCGTGTCAATGGGACAAGCCTGAATTGAAGCCCATGCAAGTGCTCCCTGCACCATCTCCACGTTTCAGCTGCGCATTTCCATGAGCACACATTTCCCAATTTACCTCCACAAGTTCCTGCCCAGTAGCAGCAGAATTCGCGCTCCCCCAATTAAATACATTCCAAACCGTGTGCTGCTATCCGAGTGGAAGGTTATAGTAAATGTCGAGGTGTTGTGGTCTATCTTTCTGCAATGACGACTCGCGGAGAGTTCTGTCACGTAATCAGTTTAATTTTCTAGTACTAGATCCAGTTCGCTAATGCATCTGTCCGTTTATTGTGCCAGGACTCCTTCCTGGACAGAACTGAGACATTCTGTCATATTTAAACATTTTACCTGAGGAAGTGCCAATGACAATTAGGAAAGTTTAAATTGCCTCTGACAACAAATCTGCTAATGTGACACCTGTCCAAAATCTATCTCTCGATCTGTCCATTATATCCATCTGTTGTTTTCGTTTTGTTCATGGGAGCTCTGTACAGAATATTCTCAAACGAGTGTTTATTTCCTCCCTTCCTACTTTTCAATTCTACACACAGTCTATTAACATACAATCCCAGCACAGTGTCCTTCTTTTCTGCAGATGTGAGATCATCGTCATCTCCTTGTTTCACCTGTTTCACTGACTATGTCCATTTTGAAACGTCTGAACCCAGAAAAGTCCTGACGTCGTTCCGCCCCTGGTGATTTCAAGTCTCTGCGATAGGTTGGAATTTGACAAATAATGTATCAATTCCGCCAGCTCATTGAATACTGTATTTCCCTAGATTCCTACTTGAACTCTATGAAGTGTGCAATCCTGCGTGGATTTCGCGATTGAAGGATGTCAAGGCACATGATTGTTTGGATTTATGACATATTTGCTAAACAACTCATTGTTAAAGCTGCTTCATTTAAAAACTACGCTGAATTGCAAAAAGACATGGGCGTTATCTGCACAAATGGCCATTTAAAGTAAACACATAATTCATTGCATTTTTCAACTCCTTTCTGAATTTTCGCTGTGTTAGTGTATAGATACAAGTATTGGTGCACATACTGAGAAATTGCAACATGAACCCAAATTGCTGTAGTATAAATACCGGGGTACTCAAATATCTGTTCAGGTAAAAGAAATTTTCCGTTTGCCATTTCAGAGAATGAGCTACATAGGGCATCCAAAATAATATGAAATTAGTTGAGATTGCAAACAACAAAATCATCGATTTTCTACGCTTTTCCACCTCGGTATCTTTCTGTTATCACTGCTGTTCCGAAGCCCTCTGCGGACTCTATTTGCCGCAATGATATGTCTTACTGTTAACCCATTGAAAACTAGAATTAAGCCGATAGGTAACAACGGTGTTAAAATGCTGTCCAGCAATTCATATCCTTTCCACCCTGGTGAAGTAGAGTATTCATGCGTTCTGGCGCAGCGCCATGGCATGTTGTCAATGATGACGTAAGGTTCAATGGTAAAGTAAAACGGGACACATTTGACGCAGCTCACGATAACGACGGTCACCATAACCACCGTTGCTGTTCTCTCAGTGCAGTATCTTTCCCGCAGCTTTTGACAACATATTGCGATGAAACGATCGAAGGTAAAACTGACCGTAAACCAAACAGAACAGTCCCTCGTCATAGCAGATAACAGAAGTGTCACTGCGCATACAGGAGTGATGAGCAGGAATCTGGAATAAAGGTAGATATTGTTGATCTGTCCCACTAAAACGAAAACGATAACCGCCATCATATCCGCTGTTGCCATTCCAACCAGGTAACGGGTGATGCATTTGGAGAGTCCGCATTTTCCCCGAGATAGGATCACAATCGCCGTTAAATTAACTAGACGACATTTGAAAAAAAAAATAAAACAGGATTATTGTTAGATGCAACCAGCTGAATGTCCACCATTCTTTCAGTGCTGTGAAGGGTATGCTATTTAGAAGTGAAAAACAGAAATTCAATGACTGTTTGCTCCATCGGTGCACACCGGCTAGAGGGCCATATTAGAATGGCGACTTGCCGACAGGTTTGTATGAGGCACCTGATTTCCCCGACTCACCTACCGGTGAGCGGTCGATCGCTCTAGTAAACATTACTACGAGCAACGCTATTTCCATTAGTAGAAGCAGCTGAAGGGATGATTTGTAGTGAAATTAATGTGGTTTAAAGCATAAGTTATAATTTAGTGACTTATGGTAGAACAGACCTGCGTGTCGATATTCAAATGGCCGGTCATTAGGAAAAAGCTTCCAATCTGGAAGAGCAACCGCTGTCTCTTCAGAAAGCCGAGCAAAGTAAAACAAAGTAATGCAATATCGGCACCTACGTAATAACGAAAATAAAATAAAAACACTACATCGATAATATATGGAAAGTTAATGAGGAAAACTCAGAAGTTTGAATCTTCAATTCTGTAAATACATTTCAGACGAGGGCAACATTTCTGCTGACTAAAATTCCGAGCAGTGCAGCGAAATAAAAGCAAAAGGTTGGCACTATACATAGAGTGACCAGTTCCAGTATCTTACCAGGGATACCGATCGCTACAATTGCAGGATAGAAAACGCCCGCGATGTAGTAAATCGCTGGATATCCCATATTCCGTCAGAAGCAGTGTTTAGGTTTACAGAAAGTTCCAAATGATCATACAGACCGGTGATCGGTTTTACAGATTTATATACAATTCAGAGCAATTCCACTAGGGCAATTACTGTAGTTATCACATGAGTTGCATTAGCACCGACCGGCTACACAAACAATGACATAATGTATTTATTTCTTTCTCACTCTGTCACCGTGCCACAAAGTCGTGTCCCAAAGGGCTGTTACGTTATTAAATTTTAAACAAAATATGAACGTTGCCAACTTAACTTTCAAGACACCTGGCTTCAGCTGCAGAAATGAGACATTTTCAGATCAATGTTGCTCTTAACATAGGCTTCCATCTTGAACCATCAACATCGACAATCAATACATTTATTTTGTCATATTGGAGGAGAACATTCACTTCTGTCATTGAGGGAGGGATTTGAGCTCGGCTGGTGAAATGGAGTACACATTATTGAAGGGGAAGTTTGGATCATTTTATTTCTTTCGCTCGTTTTTGTGATTTTGAGTCATTTGAATTACTGAAGTCACAGTGACAGCTGCCGTGATGTTTCGCAATAAATCATTGTGTATGTATGTAATTCTCGGCATATAAAAGAGATGGACAAAAACATTCTAGTGACCTTTCATAATAAAAAAAAATGCGCGCCCACACGACTTTTGCTGCGGTTGGTGGACGGAATGATGAACATTCTTTTCTGGAGTAGCAGAGAGTGGAAGGTTGATTCTTTGACTTTGACAAGTCTACTGCAGGGACTGGTTTTGGGTCCGTTGTTATATACCTTATGTTTTAATAATTTAGATGTCGATGTAGAAAACAGAATGAGAAAAATTGCGGACGAATTCCAGGTTGGGGCCGTTTTGTACAGCCAGGAACTCTATCCAAGCTTGTAGCTTGATGTTGAGTGGTTGGGAAATGGTTTGAAAAATAGCAAATGGAATTTAATACAGAAAAGTGTGAGGCGCTCTGCATTGTGAAGAAAGATACAACAAGTTAAGAAGCAGATACCGAATAGGTGGATTTAAGTGTGCAGTATTTAAAAACAGATCTAGGTATACAGGTGGATAATTCAAGGAAAGCGGCTTCACGTGCTGATCGGCTCTTATTGATCTCTAATCACATTAACCTTCACAGTCAGTTCACTGAGTAAGGAGTTAGGACGTTATTTGCAGTCTTTCAAGTAGCGAATGGAAAGAGATAGAGAAGGACAGTGACATACGGGGAGATTTACTTCTCTGCAAAACTGATCTCTGCTTCGCCCGGGAACTCTGAGGTGGCGAGTTTCACTGCAACTGTGGTCATTGCTCCAGTCGCTGGAGTTCATGCCTGGACGGCCAGTGAACACCGGACACTGTGGAGGAGCTAGATCTATCCTTAGCCAGGAGGGAATTTATAAAGGAACAGAGATGTGATGAGGAGCTTGTGGCGTTGATACAGTCAGCGCTTTCTGAGGCAGAAAATTATAGGGATCCTGATGGCCGCTACCTGAAGGAGGGAGTGTTAATGAGGAAGTGGAGGCCAATCATGGCGCCAGTCGATGGGCACTGGGCGGTGGTACACCAGGTGGTGGTTCCAAAGGTCTATCAGAACGACATTTTGAATTTCATTCATTTTGGAGTGAGGAAGGAGGTTATTGAGGCACCGAGTAAAGATGAGAAACAGATATGACAGTTAGAAGGTCCAGGGTTGGACACGGATGATATGTATGGCTTGACAGAGCAGTTTGCAGTTGAATAATTTAAATGTGTTCTCGATAATGATGTAAGAGCTGTCCTAGATGAAAACGATGCCGCTACCTTGAGGGAATCTGCTGGGTTAGGAGACGAGGTTGTTTTAACCCGCAGGGTTGAGATTACTCCGGATGGGAGTTGCCCAGAAAGTAACTGGGAGGATCAGCGGAACTTAGAATCTGAAAAGGGAACTGGTATTGAAAACCTGGAAGAGGTAGATGTCCCGTTTACGTGTGTTCAGGTTGCGAAGGGTGTGGATGCACAGGGTACTGAACCTAGCAGTGAAACTTATGAAAAATCTGAGGAATCTGATATAGCTGAAAAGAAATGCAGTCCTTTTGGGTCAGATGGAGTTGGTTCAGTGAAGGTATCGGTAACCTTGGTACCAGTGAAAAGTGAGAATTCTCAGTTGTTTGTGTTAGAAGGTGTGTTAAAAGTTAATGATGAGATGAAAGCTGGTGATGTGAATATTATTATTATTGAAGGAGAGGGGAAAGGTGATGTTCCTAAATTGAATAATGAAAATTTAAAGTCTGAATTGGTTTTAAAAGTATTGGCAAAAGGGGAAGGACCGTCAACTAAACAATGGCTGTATAAAAGGTGCCTGTGAATCAATTACAGTTTGTTTGGAAATTTAAAGATAGATAACTCACTGAAGTTATTCAAGTATGTGATTTGAAGAAGCAGAACTGAAAATGTTGTTTTGACCAAGAGGGATCATCTCCAGCTGTTAAACTGAAAACAAATAGAATGAAAGAACATGAAGATAAAATTAATGACTTACTTAAAAATAAAGAATTGTGTGGAAGTTCAGCAAATGGGCTTAGTTTAGAAAACATTGGTGATGAGACAGCTCCTGTGAAAGGAGTCTGTGATGGACTATTCCACACTGATGAGCAAGCTAACCACGTGAGAGTTAATTGAAAAAGGGATAAATGTTGACCAAATGCCACTTTGAATAACAGGATCTGGTTTTGAGGTAAATTGACAAAGCATGTGAAAGATAAAAGCACCATGAAAGATTGACTGCTTGAATGGTAAGTTTAAAATTAAAACAGAGATTAATATTTGCACAAACGTTTGTAATGTTCTAAATTATAATCACACATGTATTGGTTCACACTTTGTAATATACACCAAAGCTAAGAACACAAACCCTTTAGTTTTTTCTGCAAAATAAAAATAGGGGGTTATTAAACTGAAGTCTTTTGTTACAGGAATTTAATATTAAAATACAACATGTAAAGGAGAATAATAATGTTATTGCTGATTGTTTATCTAGATGTTAATTTGAACGTGCATCAGTATTATTCTTGTAGTTAAGACAACTTCTGTATTTTGTTAAACTCTCTAGCTCAGTCATGTGTTTATTAGTTAATTTTCCCCCGGTGAAAATTCCCAGAAGGATGGGGGTGTTATGAGTGACGAACAGACCTGATGGACAAGGGGATACAGAGTTAACCACCCCCCCCCCCCCCCGAGAACCACGAACTATTACCGTAGCTCTGCTGACCATCAGCAAGAGAGACGAAAAACAAGCAAGAACATCTGCGGCCGATAAGAGAGAAAGGGAAATTGCTGATTAACTGTATTGTGAATCCTTTTGAATTATTTACTGTTTCGCTGCCAGGACAATAGTTTACTTATTAACATTCCTCAGTGGACTGTAGGAGTGGCTTGACTTAATGGACACAGTCATTCAGGATTGATGTATAGCTGGGAGGGATAAAAGACAGGTCTGCAGAGACACCCTTCATGCACACCAGCCGATACTGATTGTGTGTTGGAACCCACAATAAAGGTGGGGGCTTCGGAGACAGAACCAGGAGATCGGTGAGTAAAACTCATAGTGTTTCAGCAGGGCCGGTGGGGACGTGTGTGTGTCCACTCATGCCCGATTGACGAGTACACCACAGAAGAACGGTCTAGCAGAAGGAGGGAGAGGTCACAGCTGGATGACCACGAAGGTAGAACGGAATAAGAAAAAAATAATTCAAGGTTTGCCTGAATGCAGTTGATGCAGTTGTTACATCTCTCTCTCTCTCTCTCTCTCTCTCTCTCTCTCTCTCTCTCTCTCTCTCTCTCTCTCTCTCTCTCTCTCTCTCTCCACTATATTTTTCTATGACAATTCATTTACCCCTAGACATCGATAGAGCTTGTTTATTATTGCTTATTATTATTATTCCTACACTTTTAGGTTTATTACTGCTACCTTGTGTTATATGTATATTTGCTTTATTGATATGGTTTTGCTTATTTTTATTAGCAAACACCTTTAAATATAGTACCACCAGACTACAAAGTACACTTCTCTCTCTGCTGATCAGACACCCAGTTACGGGGTACGTAACAGTACCCCGTAGAGCCGGAGATGGCTATTTGATGTGGATAGAACTTCCTTTCAACTTAGAGTAATGGGCATGATTTTAGCGGTTCTGCAGTTCAGAGGAGATGGATGTTCTGTCAGTGTACAAACGAGTACCTGAGCATCAGTGGAACGTACAGTCATTTAAAATCGTTTTTTGTTGTTATTTTTACCTTACTGATATCAGGAGTGATCCGGGTGTTCAGGAGAGATATTCACTCTTGTTTTTTTTTTTTTCACACATTGGGCCGTGTTTATATATCGAGGCACCGGCACATTTTTTATTTTCGCATGTCAAAATTAAAATCGGCGTTCTTTATTTACAAGTCTTGTTACACTCTCTGCCTTAGTCAGTAGGCAGGAAAATAAATCCGGATATTGTTCACTGTGTTCGCGGATAAAGACACTCAATGACGAAAACAGGCACAGCTTGTGAACAGTAGGGTCAAATAATGGGCACAACCTGGAAAGATAAGAAAACTGAGTCTTCAGTACTTACACCTTTACACAACCGACATGTGCTTCTCGGATGTATCATAATATCATACCAGGAATAAAATTGTAAATATAACTGTTAAAATACACTATATGCATATAAATATACGGGAGGTTTTCTTAACGTTTGCGGAAAAAATATGTATGCTGCGAATAAATATGTATATATTTTGTGTTTTCAGTCAGTCGCTGCAGAATAACAAGAGGAAATTATTACACATCACTGGTCCGATTAATCACAGTCCAGATGAGATCAAGTTAACCCCTTATAGTTTGGCAGTTACAGAATCACGGAACACGCTCAGTTATATGTTTGTGTACAATCACGAGACAGTTTTTATATCCATATTTTGTAATAATTTGTAAATACTGCTAGAATGACAGAAATCATTCCAAACAACAGAATAAAGAGGTTCGGTCTCTGCAGATGAGCAATAACCTGAAACGCAAACTCTAGAAGGAGGAGGAGATAACCTTCTTGTTCAGATCTCTGTCAATTCCCTACTTCCGGACACAGATTTTCAACTGTAAGACTATACAGAATTAGGTACATTTATACTCATGTCTTCTGAAATTAATTTCGGTCAACTATCCCTTCGAATTTAAATATGGACACTTGAGCGGATCAGTAGAAACAGAATCGGAAGTTCATAAACATGCGCCAATTGTATACAGTCGCTGGAGTTATGGTCCGATTTGGAATCGTTAAGTATTTTTACTGAATCACTTACTGTGCAATGATGTATGTAGCTTTATGCTCTGTTCTGCACTTTTCTGCGGGTTCTTGCCGTGACAAATATTATAAATGTGTTTTAACATATCCTGTGTCACACTAAGCGGACAGTTAACTGTTAAATTTTAACAGGTAGAAACACGTTTTCTGAATACATTGCAAAGTGTGTGTCTGCTTCATTGTTCCTGCAGGGTTGTGCAGAAAAGCAAGAAAGCCTTGTTGTGCATCACCGATCAGATTAACAACAGGCGTGAAGACATTTAGTCAACGCGCTGCTGTTCGCACTTGCAGACCCCCATGTTCTTTATTTGTGTAAAACGGAAAGACGACAACAATTTCGAAGGATTTTGAAATAATGTGTAAATGAGGTTATTGCTCCATTAAGAGAGAAATAGAGCACGTAAGAGTTTTGCACTTTCACTAATTCTCGACCCAGCAAAGGGACCCCCATCTCTGTCACTTCCTGGACAGGCACAGCTGGAAAAAGAAACCAAGCAGGCACGAAGGACACACACTGATTGCGGTACAATCACAGGCGGATCTTCGTCATTCAAACAGACACCTCAGTTTGACACAGAGTATTGTTAGTTCTAGTCCATAATATCCGTAGCGACGGCACTGATGTTAATGTTGTTCTTCCAGAACAATTACTGCACACGCTGACAATGTCACTAACTTAGCTTGACTTGGCTTCAACCTCCGGCCCGCTCTCATCCACGTACCTACTCGACGTTCACTGAAATGATACCATTGAATCCGCATCTACCGGTTACGCTTGCAGTTCCTTCCACACTCGTTCGACTCTCTGAGTAAATAGCTTCTGCTACATACATTTCTTGCACGTTTTAACTTTCTCCCCAAGACTAAGAACTCTAGTTGTAGGTTCACTCAAAGGATAGAACATAGAATTCTATAGCATATTACAGGCCCTTAGGTCCACAATTCTGTGCCGAATATCTAATCTGCCCCAGAAACTCACTAGGCCTTCCTGAGCGAATAGCCCTCTATTGTTGTAAACTCCATGCACCTGTCTAAAAGGTTCTTAAAAAACACTATTGTATCCGCTTCCAACACCGGTGCCGGCAGTGAATTCCATGCACACACCTAATCAATAAGTGCGCTTTAGCGTGTCGTATTTTTCCTCACAACGCAGAACACGTGTTTATCTGTATTAAATTCCATCTGCCATTTGTCAATGCATTTACCAGCCAGTCAACATCAAATTACAAGTTTGGATAGATTTTCTGGCTAGAGAACGTCCCCAACCTAGAGCATAACACCAATCCCTGCTGTAGGCATCTCAGAGTCAGAGAATCAACCATCCACTTTCTGATAATCCAGACAAATAAACGTTCATCAATCCGTCCACAAGCTGCATCTGAATTCGTGTTGGTGCATATGTTTTTATTATGAAATGTCCCTGGAGCATTGCTCTCGATCTCTTTTATATGCTCCGAAGAACATCCGTACAATATATTTCATTGTGATTTATGTTATCAGGTAATATTGTGACGTTCGTCATTCAGATGACTCGACATGACTAGAACAGGCGATAGAAGAAAATGACCATCTCTTACTTCTCAATAAAGTGTACTTAATTTCACCTGCCAAGCTGATATCCCGCACTCAATGTCAGAAGCGAAAGTGATCCGCTGATGTGTGACAAAATAAATCTGTTTGAAGTTGATTGTCCATGTTGATTGCTCAGTGTGATTGTTTATGATAGAAACAACACTGATTTGAAAATGTCCCATTTCAGCGTCAGATATCTTGGAAAGTACACTGTCAACGTTCATAATATCTTTTGTTTAAAGGTTAATAATTTGTAACATCTCTTGGAGATACTAATTCATGGTAGGGTGACAGAGTGAGAAAACCACTTGAATACAAATGTTTTTGTAGCTGGCTGTTCCATAATGCGAAGATGTGATAACCAAACTAATTGCCTCAGTGGAATTGCTCTGAATTGCATATAACTCCGTAAAACCAGTCACCAGTACATATGAGCAGTTGGATTGTTCCGTACAACTGAACGCTGCCTCTAACGGAATATGGGATATCCTGCGATTTACTACATCGCGGGCGTTTTCTCTCCTGCAATTGTAGCGATCGGTATCCCTGGTGAGATACTGGAACTGTTCACTATGTGTATGGTGCCGTCGTCATCTTGCTTTTGATCCGCTGCACTGCTTGCACTTTTACTGAGCACGGATGCCACCTTCGTCTGAAGTGTGTTTCCAGAATTGAGGATTCAAGCATCTCATAGATTCTTTATTCAGAGTCCATGTCTTTTCTATGTGATGGTATTTTATTTATTTATTTTGTCAATGAAGTTATTGCCGATATTGCCATAATTCAATAGTGTAACTTTGCTGGGCTTTCTAAAACGACAGTGGTCGCTTTTCCAGAGCAGATGCTTTTTCAACTGACCGGCTAGTCGATTATCGACACTCAGATCTGTTGGTCCATAAACCAGTAAATTATAACTTATGGATTAAATCTCATTACTTCACTACAAATAACCACTTCAGCGATTTCACCTCAAATAATGGAATTGGTGTTGTTTCTGGAAAGATCGACCTTCACCATTACGTGAGTCGTGGAAATCAAATGCCCGGTTCTAACCTATCGGTAAGACGCCCACGCACTGCTAACTCTGTCCATTGTTGTTCATCCGGAGTGCACGGGGAGAATCCGTACAAATTGATTTTCTTCTTTTCACTTGCAAATGAAAAAAATCATATTCTGCATTGCTATGTAAAAATGGTGTTCATTCAGACATTTGCATCTAACGATAATTCTCTGTTGATTTTCTTTCTCTCCAAATTTCTTGTAGTTAATTTAACAGCGATTGTGAGACTCTCGTGGAAAATGCGGGCTCTCCAAATGCATCACCCGTTACCTGGTTGGAATGGCAACAGCGGATCTGCTGGCGGTTATAATGTTCGATATACTGGATCAGACCAATAATATCCACATTTATTCCAGATCCCTGCTCATCACTCCTGTATGCGCTCTCACAATGATATTTCATATCGTGACGAGGGACCTTTCTGTTTGGTTTACGTTCAGTTTTACCTTCGGTCGATTCATTGCAATACGTTGTCGAAAGCTCGGGGAACGATACTGCACTGAGAGAACAGCAACGGGTGTTCTGGTGACGGTGGTTATAGTGAGCTGCGGGAGAATTGCCCCGTTTTACTTTGCTGTTAAACCTGACACTATCATTGACAACGTGCCGTGGCGTTGCGTCCACACACATGAATACACCACTTCACTCGTGTGGAAACGAATCGAATTACTGCATAGCATTGTCACACCGTTGCTACCAATCGGCTTAATTCTAGTGTTCAATGGGTTAACAGTAAGACACATAATTGCGGCAAATAGAGTCCGCAGAGGCCTCCTGCAGAGCAGCGATAAACAGAAAGATACCGTGGTGGAAAACCGCAGAAAATCGACGTTTTTATTATTCGCAATTTCAGCTAATTTCATATTATTTTGGATGCCCTATGTAGCGCATTCCCTGAAATGGCAAGTAGACAATTACTATTACCAGGACAGATATTTCAGTTCCTCAGTATGTATACTACAGCAAATTGGGGTCATTTTTCATTTCCTCTGTATGTGCACCAATACCTGTATCTATACATTGACACAGAGGAAATTCAGACAAGAGCAGAAGGATGGTTTGAAGTATGAGTTTACGTTAAATGGCCCTCTGTGTGGATCACGCCCACGCCAATTGCAATCCAGCGGAGATTGTGAATATACGGTTTAAAACATCTGTAGGTTTGGTAAAAATGTGATAAATTCAAACAATCCTGTGCTTGATCATCCTGAAATGAATAAATTCCAAACTATCGCAGAGATTTGACAATATTCGGGAAACGGTATTACAGCTTCATCTACCAGGCCAACAAACGGATTATCTCACGGTGATTTGAGTGTTTTTCTATGTTACTTTACCTGTACTATTTATTATTAATTAGTATCAATTACTAGGATTGCAGATTGCACGTTCAGACGGTAACGTAACCTAAAGAACTTTTTGCTCCTTATGTATATGAAGGATGTAAGAAATAAAGTCAATTCAATCACAATTTGAGGAATGATTTCCGGACTGTTCGGACCCCAGGCACCTCTCATACAGACTCTTCACCCTCCATCACCTTGCAAAAGGTACCAAGGCATTTGGGATCTCACAACCAGACTGTGCTACTGCTTCTTCCCCCATGCCAACAGACTCCCCAATACACAGAATGGGGACTGACATATCCATCATTTATTATTGTATTGAAATTTGTTCTCTACTGTGCCTATTGTCTTGCTTAATTAATTAAATATTGTACTGTCCTGCTCTGATTTGAGCTCTTTATGTAGTCCTGTTTATCTCTGTAGTCTAGTGTAGTATTTGTGTTGTCTCACATAGTCTGGTGCAGTTTTCTGATGTTTCATGTAGAACCATGGTCCTGGCGGAACGTTGTTTCGTTTTTCCTGTGTACTGTACCAGCAGTATATGGTCGAAATGACAATTGAAAGCGACTTGACTTGACTTTTGGATGATTCAAAATGGTCACTGGCGGGATAGACTAAATAGACTAAAGCGAAAGCATTTTAAGCACATGGAGAGTGTGATCGTATCACAGCTGCGGAAAGGGGGGGTCTGTGGTGTCATTAAATTTTACCAGACCGTGATAGAACTCTGAAGTAGGAAGGGAACGCACACTTGTTTCAGAGTATTTTATACAGCTCCCATCAGCAAAACAAAAACAAAACAGAGATAGTGACAGACCGGGAGATGGATTTTCTACAGGTGCCATTTTAACACGGCTGTTGCCACCAGTAATATTCACGGTAATTCTTCTATTTAAAAAATTTAGATGTGACACAATTGCTCAGATGTGTTCAGGATGGAGACCTGGCACAAGGAGCGGGCAGGCAGAAATGTGAGCAGACCATCTTATGCTAATACCAGAATGTGAAATGGGTCAGGTATCTGATCTCTCCGCGTGTCAGCATTTCAGAACGATAGAGCACAGCTATTCGACATATCTTGCACTGGGATAGCAGCAGACAATATGGAATGTACTTAATTGATACTATTCGGTAGGAACGTGGGAACCGAAATTGGGAAGCGATTTGTTCTTTCAAATACATAAGAGAACTATGGAGATTGTTAATGGAGCACTTGATCGGGTTCAGAATGTGCTCGTTTCATTGAGGCGAGTAAAGGGGGGCTAAAGTAACCCTGGTTGATAAGGGATAAGGAACACATCATCAAGAAAAATAAATAAATATACTAAAGGTTTTGGAAGAAAGGATCTAGCAGGGCAATAGAAAGTCAAAAAGTAGCCAGAGGGACTTATCAATGGACTTAGAAGATTAAAGACATGAGAAGGCATGAGATAGCCGCATTAAGGTAGCTGAAAAAACAATAGGATAACGAGAGGGAGAGTGAGAGAAATAAGTGATAAAATAGGAAACAAGTGTCTGGAGTGCAGGAGGTGTGAAAATCCTTTATGATACTTTGCTTCGGTATTCACCAGTGAGTGAGACCTTGATGAATGTGGATACAGTGTAAAACGGCAGGTGTGCTGAGGCATGCAGACGCTTCGAATTACGAGCTGGAAACTGGGAATACATGAATATAAACCAATTCCCGATGCGAGAAGGTATGCAATCCAAGTAATTAGAGAAAGCGAGCGGAGATATTGCTAGGCTTTTGGTAACAACATTTGCGTCATCACTGGCTACTGAAATAGTGCGGGAGGATTGGAGAATGACAAATGTTAATTCTTTGTTCAAGAAATCTAATACGGATAGTCTTGAGAAATAGAGGCCAGTGAGTTTGCTGTTAGCAGAGGGCAAGGTATTGGAGAGGCTTCTTAGAGACAGATTTTTACGGAGAAACGTATTCTGGTTGGTGATAGTCAGCATGGTTGTGTGCCCCTTATGAGCTAGAATAAATTTCATGAAAAAGTGAAAAATGGGCAGATGAAGCTGCAGAGCCGATATGGTGTATATTAATTTTGTATTAGACTGTGTTCCCTAAAGTGCACACTTTCAGAACGTCAGGTGACCTGGGATCTAGTGAAGCATGACTGCGCAGATTCAGAACTGGCTAACCGGCCGATGACGCCGTGGATGGAGTGTATTCTGCCAGAGTTACAGTGACTACTGATGCACCGTAAGGATAGTGGAATCTTTAGTACACTTTACAAATATATACAGACTCTACTATTATCGTGTTCTGAGACACAGGCTTTACTTAGACCATCCATCAAGAGTTGGATAATTTACTGAGTTTGAGTTAATTTTGAAAGCATATTATTGAATTCGCAGTGAAACTGCACGCTATCTAAACTAAAATCACGTTTACTTATTACAGGACAAATGCTACGATTAACTCAAAACATTTTTTCCCTACTGGAGCTCTGCATCTCAAGATCAGTTTTACAAAATATTCAGCAGCATCCTTTGTTGCTTTCCGAATGAACCAGTCGCCCAGAAAGCGAATGTCAAATTCCCGAATTAAGTACACACGAGTTTGTCATGTGTCAATTTACATTTCAACAGCGGGTTTATCGTACCGGAAATGGTACATTTGTATCTCGATCAATTTAACCTTGATTTCACATGGGCGGTGTAGAATCCGTGTCTCCCTCTGAAATCAATACAACAAACAAACAAAAGAAATCAATAGAAATACGCAGGTAAGGGAAAACAAAAATCTGAACTCCAACGTTTCTTCCTTCACAACTGCCGCCGGTAACCGGCGTTTATAGAATAAACAGTTAGCACCTAGAATGAAAGTAACTATCAAATATTCCAAAGAAAAAAGGTAAACCAGATGTGGATGATTGCGGCACCGATACATTAAGAATTTATACAACTTCGGAAAAAGAATCGGTCCCTGATATTCACATGTTCTTAAAAAAAATTTTCAACCAATGAAGCAGACGTTTGCAGACAGTGAGATCCTCTTGTTAAAGAATATTAATTTAAACGTCCTTGGAATACAATGCCACAAATCACACGACAGACTTACGTTCATTCACGCACGCATTACCTCTCTTTCACTTTCAACTGAACTCACTAAGGTCCAATCCTGATGCAATGTTTTACCTTCTCAAACCATTCGCACTTTAAATTATCGCAGAAATTTACGTGCTGAACAATTAAAAATAAACTATAATCAGAATCATACAACATTTAAGAAATACTTCACTCAAAATCAAATAGACGCTGAATTTATGTATCGTTCGCAAATTATTATTCGACATATCTAAAAGGTGACGTCACGACGTCACCAAATCTCCAACGACTTAAACGTTTTCTCAGCTCCAATCAGTGACCAAAGATAGGATGGCGATAAAATGAAATAATTTTTGTAAATTATCATGTTTAATAGTCCCCATCATCACTGTTAAAGTGACAGATTTGTACACTGCACATTTGTTACAGACCCCCCTCCCCTTTCCGGAACTATGGTCTTTACCGCCTTAATGACGAAGTGAAGGTATATTCCTTTAGTGTGTTACCTCCCTTATAATCGGAGGGAGGAGCAGAGGATGATGTCGCCAAACGGATACTCGTTTGCATGCATCTTCTGATTTAACTCTATTTCTATCTTTCTATCTATTTTTCTTAATACTGAGTTCTTTTGAAGGCTGTGCCCTGGAGCTACATGGCAGAGAAACGCATACAACTATGAAAGGGATGGATAAGATAGAGGCAGGAATAAGATAGAGACTGGAATATGAAACCAGAACTAGGAGGACAGACTCATGATCCGGCAATGTCGATTTTGGACGGAGATGAGGAGGAAATGTATTCCCAGAGAGTGGTGAATCGACAGAATTGTCTGCTCAATGAAGCAGCGCCGGCTACCCGAGGAAATATACTTAAGACAAGGTCGGATGGATTTTAGCAAAGTAGGGGAATTAAGGAATGAGGGAAAAAGACAGGTAGGTGGAGATAGGTCCATATTCTGATTGGCCATGACCTTATTAAATGGCGGAGCAATCTCGGTGGGCGAAATATCCCACAACTTTCCTGTTTCTTAATTTCTTCTGTTTTTATGTATGCTGCTGATACGCTTACCGTTTGTTAGCACTTCTAGCAGTATCCTCTGCTAATACTCAAAAGTAACTTAACGTTAATTCTTCGCCTAGTCCTCCATCCTTGTATTTTCGGAAAAGTCGACAGTTTCAAATGTAATTCTCAGGCTTTATAAAACTGTTCTGTCTTGTAGTCTTTTGATATGTTCGTATAGGAACACAGTCCAATCAATTTCCTTTCTTCTGCCATACCTAGACTTTACGCTGCCCTGTGATGATCAGTTGCCTGTAACGGCTCACTGTGATAATCCGCGGGCAGTAATGTCCCAATATCATGATCAACATTTCTCAGAGTCTGAGGTAAAAAAAGATATATTATATATTATATATTATATTCTTCATTCAGATTCCTTCCCTGTTTGCTTCCATTGCGACTTTCTCTCTGGTCGCAAATGGGGAAGGGAGTCGAAGTAGTGACAAGAGTACTGGTTTCCTTGGTTGTAGGAGATGTTTGTAAATAGGCTGAATTTCATCGATAAACCATGCGAAGCTGCGTCGCTACGTCCATCATCCATCTCCTGATTCATATCCGGCCCCTGTTAATTATTTATCTGTAAATTGGGATGTTGGCCCAGCAACTTTCCTGTCGGCTGCAGACACTTCATTTAATCTTCAGTGTTAAGTTCCCTTTCTGATAGTAATTTCGACATTATATTAAAAATGTTTTTTAATCTGTATACAATTTATTCTTCCTTCCTTTCCGCTGCAAACTAAAGTGCGTCTTATCACTCACTCTTTTCTTTCACAAGCACTCTCTAAGCTGATTCAAATGCGTTAGTTACTCGCTCCCCGCAAATATGCTGCCTTCTAATTAAGTTTTACAGCTTCTCGTCAACGCGGATCACCATATTACGGAAAAGATAATCGTTTCATCTAATCAGTTCCGCTGTAATTTAGTTTGATGCTGCCATCCTACCCATTTCTTAATTAAGCATCCTTTTGCTCCGGCTTCTTTTAACTTGCTTGCCTCTAATTGTCCCATTGGCAATTATGGAGATCTTTATCACAGCGTTTTTTTTTCCACTTCATACATCCATGCCTAGTGACATCTCCACACTGAGGAGTATTCCACCTTACCGTGTAACGTTCAGGAAAGGATTCTGAGTATGTAAATTGCTGAGCCTTTCGGAGCAAGTTATTATTTCATGTCTAGAGGTTTTGTCTGTGAATATATCGAAATAATATATTTCATGAAGGCAAAGACAGAAATTTATCAAATCATATTGCTGAGGACCCAGATCTGTACAATCCGAGTTTTGAGTTGTATCTGTATCTAATAAACATATTCATCATGATATTGTAAAGGCACAGACTGTTGCAGCACCAACCTAGTATTGTGTTGACACAAACCTTCAAAATATCTGGCACCAAACCAAGGATTGGTCAGCACCATACTGTAAGGGAATAGATCATTACCACAGCTGGCCCGACACTGCAACGAAGAGATTTCGACAATAAATAGCATAAATAGCAATAGTAAGGATGCAGATCTATAGTACAGCCATAGTATAGTGTCAGCGCCATGTTTCCTCGAACCCAATAATGTCCATAATGTCCAGTTATATATCGTTACCAGAACGCTGTGCTAGTGTTTTTTTTTATATGCCGGGATATTATTTTTGTGCTTGTGATGAGCTCTCTTTCTTTTTGGCTATTCTGAGAGCTTTGTTGTTGTTGTTGTTGTTGTTGTTGTTGTTGTTGCTATTTTTTTTTTTTTTTTGTAGCCAGACTTGAAGACAGCATCCAAGGTTTTGAGTATAAGCGTAGCTCTGAGTTCAGCCAGAGTTTCTGCCTCGGACATACGATGACCATGCTTGGGGTAGCACTGCCGTCGGCAAATTGACTGATGCAGTAGGTGACAGGTAAGGCATTTTACACTAGGTCTGTACCTTTACTGCTTGTGTCGGCCTTCTTGTGCTTGTGCTAGTTAGTCCGTGCAACACAATCCTGAGGAATACTGATTACCTCATTAGGCCATACAGTCATGATCCTCGTGACTGATTCCTCCACTTCCAGCAGCGCCCGGTATATTGCGACTAATATTATGGAGAAGTCAGATAGGCAGAGATGAGTATATAGGGTGGCCTTTCAAGCACCGCTTTTTTCATATAAACATGGACCATGTTGAGTGTCGCATTATCACAAGGGTGACATGTTGGTGGAATTTGGGTAAAAATATTCTTTAATTTTAAGATATGGAGTGTGAGCAAATACATAATGTGTGAACCCAGTGACCTTGTGCCGGGGAGGGGGTGGTTGGAGCGTGATGGTGGTAGAGTCGGGGCAGCAAGTGTCAACACACTGATTCTGATCAGTAACCTCACGGCAATACATGTCGCAATATTGGTATCGAAAATTGAAAGCAAATGGACTGGACGTCGAGGTAGACGGAGATTGAGCTGTGTGACCTCAACACCCTGGTAATGTTGAGCATCAGGGAGAACGGTTATGAACGTATACCAAGGGAGTATGTCAATCCGCTCATACCATCCTCTGATAAACTCTCGCGTTATTTCACCGCCGGTAAGCAGGACTCTCAACACTCCAGAAGATGTTCATTGATTCGCAGACATCACCCACAGCTGGAAGACAAGACGACATGCACTTGCAGCACTTGAAGCACCTGCATCCGGTCCGTCTGACAGACAGAAGCATTTCTGCCAGAACAGGGCAATTGAATTCAACTGCCGATGTTTGTCCAGAGTCCCAGAGGCGAAGCTCATCGAGAAAGCTTGCCACAACAAGTGGTATACGAGTAGCATATCGCAGGTACTCGTTATATGACTCTCCACTTGAGCTCTGATTTGCTTACGGACGGTGTAGACAAGATTGTTGCCGTGACTGGGGTTTATTAGAGATTGAGTGGGCTGCGGCTACCTTCCCTGGTGTAACTGGGGCTGGCGGGTGAACTTAGAGCGGTTTCTAAATCTCCGTGGGTAGAAGATAGGATAAATCGAAATGGTTGTTTCTGTACTGTAATACGTCATCATTGGAAGAACTTGGAATCTGATCAGACAGATATTTCCCCAAAACCTGGTGATATTTTGTGAATTCCTGAAGGTCGACTTTATGCAAACGAAATGGTAGACCGGAAGGAATACAGACAGGGGAGCCGTAGAAATGTTGTTTGTTTGTTTTTGGAATGTGTTATAATTAGAGACTGTGGACTTGTTGGTATAATTGGAAAGATCATTGATGTCATCACGCTGGAACGTAGCGTCGTGTTTTGTTTAAATATAGAAAGAGTATAGCTCCTTTCAAAACTGTCCACTGAAGGCTTTAAGGATTGCTTGCTGTGTTGAGGCTTTCCTTTGTGAGAAAGATACAGAAGAACGCATCTGAATTCACTGCAGATTAGAAACAATATGTTTGAACAGGTGCATTTAATGTCAGAGCAATGTATACATCCTGAAATTATTCGCAAACATAAAGGAAAAGAGAAAAGTGCCCCAAAGAATGTTGTTAGAACGTGAAAGTACCCCTCTCCCTAGCCCCGCTCTCCCATTCAACAGCAAAGTAACCACCCCAACTAAAAAATAAAGCATCGTCACCCACCACCGAGCACTCAGGCCTGCAGCAAAGCATCAAGAAAGACAGAACCTTGCAGTACCTCTAACACTACTCGTTCGCCCACTATTCAACATAACAGAAAAGAGTCTTGCGTTGCTTCTTCCGAGATCTGTGTCCAAAGGACTATGGTCTCTAGGCGAGCAGCCTGAAGCCAGCTCGCTACGTAAAATCTTGCATCGACGACGCATCAGGCGGCGGCAGCACCGGCCTTTCATCGGCTCACCTCCAGGGCCACGAAAATCCGGAACCCGGAATGCACGCTACTCTTACGGGCCACATTTCTTGTTTATCGAAAAGCGGCCGGTGGTGAGGCCACGAGGGCCGATCCCATTTCCGCCAAGACACGAAGTCAGCTTGTAACCTCAGCTCAGGCTCTTCAAAAGAACCTTGAAATGGGAAAAAGGGAGATGTAAAACATAGAAATAAAGCAGTTTCCGAAAATGCAGCAAATCAATCGCCGTTAGGGCCAATGTTCTTCTTTAGATTCAGCCATGGATGTAAGCTGAAACCGCACGCGGTAGTGCGTTGATGTTTGTCGAATTTCATACTTGATTAATGCCACGCAACGAGATGTAGTCAGGACATTTGGTCCGTTATCCAGCAAGCTATGGAACCTGAGTCGTTGTGCTAAATGTCTGTTACGCTCTTACCGAATTGTGGAGAGTTCTGCTTGTGCGTGTGAGGTGCAATAGTGGGATGCGTTCGGGTTTCTAAATTTTGTTCTGCCTCTCATCCTTTGGCGTACGATTCTGTTACTGTCGCTGTCTGCGAAGAACAAGAATTTGATGCTCATTTTCCTTCGATTTTGCTCGTTGATTTTTTTCCCTGTTACATTAAAATCAGAATAATCACTCGATGCAATACACAGATTGTGCAATTAATCACCTTGTTTCGATGTCACTCCTCTTGTCTGCATAAGAATCGGGATTTCTGATACAATGCTGCAAGTTGTAAAAGACTCATGAGATGGTACCGAACACTACAAAAGACACGACGACCTAGTGTGAATTACATTTTTCATGGTCAATGTCAGAATAATCCTGCATGGAGACATTATCATGTTATTTGGCTCTTCTCTGAAATTAATGTGGATAAACGCTGAAATAACGAGGTTTACAGAGGAAATGATGTGCTTCAGAATGTTTCCGATTTCCGGGGGAATTATGGTCGAGACCTGAATTCCTGGGGAAGAAGGGGATAAAATATTTCTCAGATGCTGTCATATTAAGTAACATGAAAGTGCCCGATAGAGTGAACAGTAATACTATGTATTGTTTTCAGCTCAAAATGTCCAGGTCACGAGAAGTCACATTCCGGTAATTCCGCAGTTCCTTTTTGCGATGTTCTGGCCTAAACTTCATCCTTTACAAGGAAACATTAAAACAAATGCACACAAATGCGAAAGATAACTTTTAGACGCGGAAACGCGGCAAATTATTTTCAGAAAATGACAAGCAGATTAATTTCAAAACCCCATGAAATATTCCAATTTATTGACAGAGTTTGAAATACATCAGAGAAGGAATGATCTCCAAGGATATCAGCGTCTGACTTACTGTTGTAACGATCGTCACATTTCTTGCTGTTGGTAAGTAAATGATTAATGAGCTTTTAGTAAGCAATGTCCTCTTTCGTACAGCATCTTGGATCAATTATTCATGAATAAGTTCTAACGGACCCATCTCAACCACAATCTTTGTTCACTCATCAGACCAATCCGCTTCAACCAGTGTGTTTTGGCTTTCACTCGACCTGCTTACGTTTATCTTGTTGCAAAAGGCTTTTAATTCCGCTTGTCGTTTTGCTGTGGCTTCTGATGTTATACTGTTGTATTATTTTGTAGTCTGTTATGGAAGTTATTGTTCCACGCTGAATCTGCTCCGTTGCTGTGATTTTGGCTCAGGCCTCCTCTACATTTCCTGACAGATTAAACGGCAATCATGTTAATTCGAGAAGACATCTTCCCGGTTCTTTAACAGCCACTCTTGAAATGACGTTCATTATATTCCATGAAATGACATGAAATCTTAACCCTTGATTTGAACAGTAGCGGAGCCAAATCTGTAATGATAAATGCTCATGATATTAAATATTTTTGAATGACACACAAAACATCACAGAACATGTATGAAAGCGTAACATGGCAGATTAGATCACGCCGAGGAAAATTGTAATTAAAGGAAGAACGCTATATGTCGTTTATTTTTCTATTACGATCTTTTAAAGAAAAGAGGAAATTTGTCAAACATCACATTCGTGTTTAACAGTTATGTCTAAAAATGGGTAACAAAAGCCTGGCGTTTGCATAAATGTGCTTTGGCGCGATTAGCTGTCGGCAAGTGATTCCCCTCCAGTATTCAATTGGTTAGATCACGGAATGGCCGATAGGTAATCTTTACAATCTATCTTTCCCTGAATTACTTTCTGTGGATAATGAGTAAATTGCATGCCATCCTGAAAAAAAATTGCTCTTTACGGAGTTCAACACTTCCACGGTGAGTTAATTCATGCATCTGTTTAATCAGAAAGGAAAAATAAATGGATTTTAAAATATTTTCTTTACAACAGAACCCGTACATGACCTCACACTACAGTTGTACAAAACGTTTCGGAGTATGGAAATTGATGCTGCTTCCTTGGGTGCAAAGATGTAGGGTGAGAGGACAGGTTTTATCCAGACGCATCTGTCCCGTGCTTCGAACTGACCTTCTAAATATTGACAAGCAAAATATTTGTAAACATTGTGATATTGCATAATTTGCCCTCCATGAAATATGATAGAAATCCAATTACAGCAAGTGCACGAAATCTAAAATAAAGCACAACTCAGGTGCAAAATCCCAGAAGGTATTAATGTTCCAATTCCTAAAGGAAATATACTTAGTGAACAGACGTAGAAACGGCGACCCAAGCGGATACTACCAACTAAGATATCCTCATTTGCTTCTGGTGTTAGACTTTATCCAGATAAAGCCTTTCTATCTATTGACTGTCTAATTACATTTTAAATGTTGGGAAAGTGTATACCTCAAACATTTCCTCGGTATCTCTTTCCATAAACATACTCACTTAGTTGGTCGAAGTGGTCCCTCCACTTCCTATTGATTCTCTCTCGCCACTTCCAGGTGCACTAAATAAGTATCACATCTGATCTTTAGCGGGGTACAATGACTCCCTGTTAATGACGGAGTTTTTTTTTAAGCGGGTAATATGAAGTAAATGTATATTGTGCAAAACCAAACAAGGAAATCTGCAAAATAATGATGATTACGACCGGAATTATATGAGAATGTAGGAAACTGAACCAAATTTCAAGCGCATTGAGGATGGTTGATCAGGATTTTCAGTTGGAGTTATCCAAGGACACAGGGCTATTTACTTGCTAGAAAGTGTTGTTCTGCCAACTCTGCTACAAAATTCCAAATCGTATCTCCCTGTGAATACAATTACTGTCATTCTACCTTTAGGAACACATATACATATTTTACATTTTAACCGCTTAAAAACATTCCCTGTCATTAACAGAGATTCATTGTGCACTGGCAAAGATCAGATTTGATACCTATTAGGTACACGTTGCACACGCTATGAAAGTTATTATTTATTAACATGTCTCAAATTAGCAGCTCAAGTTTCGTGACAAAATAAAATCTCCAAGACTTTCATTCTAAAATGTAATAAACAGTTAGCTCGCTGGTGGCGTAGTGGCATCAGTGCTGGACTTCGGGTCGAGAGGTCCCGATTTGAATCCAGCCGACACCCTTGCACGCTCTCCATCTTTGCTGGGTTAAGAGAGATGTTGATCTCTTAAAAAAAAACTCACCCGGCCAAAGGCAGTGGCAATCCACTGTTGAAACTTGCCTCGTACACGATTTCCCAATATGGCAGAGCGGCGTGGAAGGAAATTGTTCGCTAACTGGAATATTCCAGATGTGACATATCTTTCGTAATATAAGTTTACTGTATATGAGTTCCTGAAGATGGGAGCCGTTAGTTGGATTTGATGATATTCAATAAATGTTTGCGATTTTTATTGGAACAGTACAAAAACAGCATTTTCAGGATGAGAATGACAGGAGAGATGCCATTTGGAATATTGTAGCTTGTTTGGCAGAACTACACTTTCTGGCAAGTAAATAGACCTGTGTCCTTAGACAACTCCAATTGAACATCCACATCTACCATCCTCACAAGCTTGAAATTTCGTGCAGTGTCCTGCATTCTCATTGAATTAAGATAGTAATTATCATTATTTTGCCGTTTTCATTTTTGGATTTTGCAACCATTTGCCTGACCTTTGATCGACTAAACGACCCTGAAATAATTATCACCGGATGAATATTTCTTGATATCAATGTCTCACTTTCTGGAGAATTTACCTTCCTCCAGCGTCATAGAAACATAGAAAACCTACAGGACAATACAGAGTCTTCGTCCCACAATGCTGTACCGAACATGTCCTTACCTTGGAAATTACCTGGAGTTACTTATAATTCTCTATTTTTCTAAGCTCCATGTACCTGTCCAGGGATCTCTGAAAACACCCTACCGTATCAGCCTCCACCACCATTGCCGGCAGCCCAATCACCATCACTGTGGAAAAAAAAACTTACCGCTGACATCTCCTCAGTACCTACTGCCAAGCACCTGTGCCCTCTCGTGCTAGCCAATTCAGTCCTGGGGAAAAAGCGTCTGGCTATCCACATGATCACTATTCCATACACCACGATCAGATCACCGCTCTTCCTCAGCCGCTTCACAGAAAAAAGGCCGAGTTCATTTAACCTATTCTCTTCAGGCATGCTCCTTAATCCAGGAAACAACTTTGTAAATCTCCTCTGTACATTTTCTATGGTTTCCACATCCTTCTTATAGCTGGAGAAAAAAAAAAAAAGATCTTCATGTTGTTACCTAACACACCTTCAGCACGCCTCCTTCGTAACTAAACATGTCTTCTAACATGTCCTACTTTGTATCCACGGATGACACGGAACAAGAGTCTGATGGAATGTTAATGCCATCCATTGAGGACTCCGCTTCATCACATTTCATTCTGCAGTGTGTACGTGGACAGTGCTCGTCCAGGCAGCACCTCCAGCGTCTGAGCATTGACCACATTTGCCGGGAAAAATCATCACCTCAGTGTCCCCGTGAGGGTCAGAAACCTGCTTTGCCAAGAAATACATCTCCGTCCGTCACTGTTCTTCACCCCGTCTTGCCGTTCGCTACTTGAAAGGCTGCAATCCTAAAAATCATTGCCATCGGTGGCGCAACTGGAGACAGATAACAAATGACGCCTTGGTCAGAACACAAATATCACAGAAATCAACAAATCCAACCGATACGAGCGTCGATGTATTGATGAATGAAATGGATGAATTGATTACTGGCACAGTTGACAATAAAATGGCGGAGTTGGAATTGAAGTGAATTGCTGTCGCAACAAATGGCAGCTGTTTCCGAACTACTGATGAAAAAAAAATAAAAGAAAAGGTGAACCACACGGTGAGGATAGCGCAGTCAGCCCCATCGTATTCAAAGTGTGGATGTGGAAGAGCGTTTGATCAGCGCTGAGATCATCTAAAATAAGCCGAGAACCACGCATCATTTAGAACCACAGATCACACATCGATACCAGGTCCACGATGGATACAGAGTAGTGAGTGAGCCCAAGGTGATGATAACAGTCCCGCACATCGCGCATCGATACCAGTTCCACAATGGGAACAGAGAGGCGAGTCAGCCCACGTTGATAATAACAGTCCTGCACATCACACATCGATACTAGTTCCACGATGGATACAGAGAGGCGAACCATCCTCCAGTGAGCCGTGGGCCGCACATAGACACCAGTTACACAATAGATACACACGCGAGGCTTTCTCCAGGCTACAACCGAGGGCTACACATTGCTACAAGTTCCACACTGGATGTCGAATGCTGAGACTTCGATCTTCCAATAATCCGCGGACCGCCCATCGGTCCAAGTTCCAAAAATGACACGAAGTCTGTACCACAAAAGCAAAAGAAAATGAGATTGAAAGGTGAGTTTGAACACACCCTCTGTTCTGCACATACGAAACTGGTGTCGAGGTGGATAATGAGAAGGCACTGAATGGAGAAATGGAGCAGAGATAGTCATGAAGTCACAGATTATTACTACAGAGAAGTAGGATCTTGTGTTCATCGAGCTCATCCCTCTATGATCTTCCGCTGTGGCCTATTTGTCTGCATCCTCCGCTCTCTCTCATCCACGTACCTACACAAGCTTAACTGAAATGATACAATTGAATCCGAATCTTCCAGTTCGGCTTGCAGTTCCTTCCACACGCTCTCGACCCTCGGAGTGAGTAACTACATAGACATCTTGCATATTTTAACGTTCTCCCCAGACCCATGAGCTCTAGTTGTAGATTCAATCAAAGGATAAACATAGAACATAGAAATTTACAACATATTAACGGCCATTCGGTCCGCAGTTCTGTGGCGAATATGTAACCCAATCTAGAAAATCCCTAGACTTTGCAGAGCGCCTCGCCCTCTATTTTAGTAAGTTCCATGTACATGTCTAAAAGGCTCTTTAAAGACACAATTTTATCCGGTATTACCAGCGCCGCAGCGCAGGGAATTCCTTGCACACACCACTCTCTTTGTGAAAAACATACCCCAGGTATATTCCCTTTACCTATCTCCAAGCACCTTAAAACTATACCCCCTTGTGTTAGCCGTTTCAGCCCTGAGGAAATAAAAATAACCTCTGACTATGCACACGATCAATGCCTCTCATCATCTTATACAACTCTTTCAGATCACCTCTGATCCTCCGTTACTACATGGAGAAAAGGCAAAGTACACACAGCCTGTTCGCCTAAGGTACGCCCTCCAATCCAGGAAACATCCTTGTAAATCTCATCTGCACTGCCTCTCTAGTATCCACACACCCTCTCTATAGTGTCTGTAGTATTGACCCTGGATGGGGAAAACCTGCCTGCATTCACCCTGTTTATTTCCTGAACACTTCCTTGCAAATTATTGAAGCTTACTGAAATTACAAAACTGTAAGTAGGTGGACAGAGGCGTCCACAATATTCTGTCTGTGGCCTCACCAACGTGTTATGCAGATTCAACATAACGTCCCGACTCGTGTACTCAGTGATCTAATTGTGAAGGCCAATGGGTTCAGAACTCAATACAAGCCGACATGCCCGTGACGCAGATCTGCTTTAATTATCGATCTCTATCGCCAGGTCTCTTTTTTAAATGCAGCGCACTATAGTCTACACATTGAATACTTGCTTCGAAATCTGTTGTACCGTTCCGCACAACGCAGATTATCTCACACTTGCGGGTATTAAATGCCACCTGCTATTTTCAGCCCGTTTCCTAGCCAGTCACATCAAGCAACAAGCTTGGATAGAGTTCCCGGCTGGAACAGTGCTCCCAACCGAGGAGTTGTCATAACATTATTCTGACTCAGATATCTACATTGACATCAAAGTCATTAGCATACATGATAATTAACAACCGGACTAACCCGAATCCCCGCTGTTGACTTCTCAGAGTCAAAGAATCAACTATCGACTCTCTGCTTTCCAGAAAAGAACGTTCATAAAACCGTCCTGAAGGCGTATCTGAATTCGCGTGGGTGCGTAACTTCTTCTTAGAAAGGTCCCTGGAATATTACTTCGATCTCTTTTATCTGCTCAGAAGAACATACGTACAAAGTGTTTTATTTTGATGCATGTCATCAGGTGATACTCTGACTTTCGTCATTCAAATGACTTGAAATGACGAAAATAAGCGACAGAAAAAATGATCCTATCTTTCCTCACAATAAAATGTGCCACATTTCCCCTGACAAGCGATTGTCCCGCCCTGAATGTCAGAAGCAAATGCGGTCGCTGGAAGGGACAAAATCATTTTGTTTGAAGTTGATTGTCCATGTTGATTGTTCACGATGACTGTCTATGTTAGAAACAACACTTCTCATAAAGTGGCCCATTTCAGCAGCTGACGTCAGCTGTCTTGGAAAGTGCATTGGCAACATTCATATTATCTTTTGTTTAAAAGTTAACAGCTTGTAACATCACTTGGGGATGGGAATTATTGTTACGTAATAGAGTCAGAAATACACTTTTATTAACTATTTTTGCAGCTGCTTGTCACTCATGCGACAGGCATCATATCCACACTAATTGCCTCAGTGGAATTGCTCTCACTTCGATATAACTCTGTAACACCAGTGAGCAGTTGGATCGTTCCGTACAACTGAACGCTGCCTCTACCGGAATATGGGATCTCCAGCGGTTTACTACATCGCGAGCGTTTTCTATCCTACAATTGTAGCGATCGGTATCCCTGGTAAGGTACTGAAGCTGGTAACTCGGTGTATGCTCTCATCGTCATTTTGCTTTTGTTCCGCCGCACTTTTTGGACTTCTACTGAGCGCAGATGCTATTTTCGTCTGAAATTTGTTTCCAGAATTGAAGACTGAAGCACATGATAGTTTCTTATTCAGATTCCATTTTATTTTTTCCGCTTGATGCTTTTATTTCGCTTTGTCAATTGCGTTGTTGCTGATATTACCATAGATCTATAGTTTCACTTGCTCGGCTTTCTCAACCGACAGTGGTCGCTTTTCCTGATCCAACGTTGTTTCAACTGACCCCCAGTCGAATAAACATAACCAGTAACTTATAACTTACGCATTAAATCTCATGATTTCACTACAATTAATCCTTCCAGTTACTTCACCGCAAATAATGAAGATGGTGGTGCATGTGAAGCGATCGACCTTCACTGGTACGTGAGACGTGAAAATCAAAGGCCGGGCTCTAATCTATTGGAAAGTCGCCAACCCACTGCTCATTCTGTCTATTATTATCCAGCCAGAGTGCACGGGCAGAATCCGCACAAATTAGATTTCTTGTTTTCACTTACAAAAAAAAAAAATCATAGGATAAATGATGGGACTTCAGACAAATGCAGCAAAGGATAACTCTGTGTTGTTTATTTTATCAATCTCCAATTTTCTTGTAGTTAATTTAACAGCGATTGTGATCCTACCACGGGGAAAATGCGGACTCTCCAAATGCATCACCCGTTACCTGGTTGGGATGGCAACAGCGGATATGATGGTGATTATCGTTCATGCTTTACTGGAACAGACCAACAATATCTACATTTATTCCAGATCTCTGCTCATCACTCCTGTATGCGCTCTGATACTTGAATTATTTGTTATCACGAGAGACTGTTCTGTTTGGTTTACAGTCAGTTTTACCTTCGATCGTTTCATCGCAATATGTTGTCGAAAGATCGGGGAACGATACTGCACTGAGAGAACAGCAACGGTGGTTATGGTGACGGTGTTTATACTGAGCTGCGGGAAATGTCTCCCGTATTACTTTGCTGTTGAACCTTACGTCATTATTGACAACGTACCGTGGCGTTGCGCATTCTCACAAGAATATGCTACTTTACCCGTGTGGAAAGGATACGAAATGTTGGATAGCATTGTTACACCTTTGCTACCAATCGGCTTAATTCTTGTCTTCAATGGGTTAACAGTCAGGCATATAATTGCGGCAAACAGAGTCCGCAGAGGGCTTCGGCAGAGCAGTGATAATCAGAAAGATACCGAGGTAGAAAACCGCAGAAAATCGATGATGTTATTGTTTGCAATTTCTACTAATTTCATATTATTTTGGATACCCTATCTAGCTCATTCTCTAAAATGGCAATTGGAAAATTATTTTTACCAGGACAGATATTTGAGTTCCCCGGTATACATACTACAGCAAATTGGAGTCATGTTGCAAACTCTCAGTATGTGCACCAATACTTGTATCTATACACTGACACAGAGAAAATTCAGACAAGAGCTGAAGTATGGAATGAAGTATGTGTTTACGTTAAATGGCCATCTGTGTAGATAATTGTGTAATAATTGGTATTCAGCAGAGTTTTAGATTACATCAGTAGGTTTGGCAACATGTCATAAAATCAAACAGTCATGTGCCTGGTCATCCTGAAATGAATGATTTCCAAACTGTCGCAGAGAATTCATAATCATCCGTGAAACGGTACGGCAGAATAAAAGGCAGGACGAGCAGGCTGCAGGACAACTTCATCTGCCAGGCTACCAAAATGATTAACTCACGCTGATTTGAATGTTCTTTTTCCGTGTTACATTGACTGTTCTATTTGTTATAAATTGCTGTGAGTGCAAATTACACATTTAGACCAAGACATAACCAAAAGGTTTTTATTCCTAAATGTGTTATATTAATTCAATTCAATCACAAGGGGAGGAATAGCTTCCGGACTCTTCGGGGTGCGATGTTTCAAAATACCCGTAGTCGGGCAAAAGAGAATAAAGGGAAAACGTTTTAAATACAGGGAGAGTGCGACAGTATCACAGCTGCAGAAAGGGAGGACACTGTTATGGGATTGTACGTTCATCGACTGTGAGTAGAACTACGCAATAGGAAGTGAACAAACACTCGTTTGATAGTATTCTGTACAGAGCTCCCGTCACAAAACGGAAACAGCGCACAGAGACAGTGACAGATCGGGAGATAGATTTTGCACAGCTGCCATATTAACACGGCTGTTGTCACAGGCAACTTCATGGGAACTTCCTCGGGTTAAAAAGGTTTAGACGTGAGAGAGTCTCTCAGTTGTGTCCAGGAAGGAGTCCTGGCACAATAAACGGGCTGGCGGTCGAGCGAACAATCCTTCCGAGAACTAGTACTGGAAAGTGAAATGGGCCAGTTAACAGATCTCCCCGCGGGTCAGTATTTCAGAACGATAGAGCACAGCTATTCCACATTTACTAATACCTCACACTGGATCAGTTAGCATGGATTACACTTAATGGATACTATTATGTAGGATCTTGGTAGGCGAATTTGGGAAGTGATGTGCCCCTCAAATCCACAACAGAAATGTGGAGATTGTTAATGGAGCACAAGACTGTATTCAGTATAGGCTACTTCCATACGGGAGGCGAATGGATGACTGTCATGGATGACTGTGCAACGTAACCCTGGTTGATAAAAGATATGAAACACCTCATCAAGAAGAAGAAATAAATATACTAAAGGTTTTGGAAGAAAGGATCAGACAGGGCTATAAAAGTCACTTTGTAGCCAGGAGGGAATTAACAATGGACTTAGTATTGTTAGAAAGGGACACGAGAAGGCCTCGGAGAGCCGCATTAAGGTAGGTGGAAAACAGAGGGATGAGAGTGGGAGAGATCAACGACAAAAGTGCAAGCGTATGTTTGGAATGCAAGGAGACATTGAAGGCTCTTAATGATACTTTACTTCGATATTTCCCAGTGAGTGCAACATTGATGAATCCATGCAACGCTTAGAATTACGAGCTGCAAATTGGGAAAACTTTAAAATAAATCTTTCCTCGGTACAAGAAAGGATGTAATCCAGGTACTTATAGAAAGCGAGCGAAATTTCAGCAGGGCTTTTAGACATGGCATTTGCGCCAACACTGGCCACAGAGAATGACAAGTCTTGTTTCTTTATTCATTAAATAGAATGCAGTCCTGAGAATTACAGGCCAGTGAGTCTTCGGTCAGTAGTGGGACAGTTATTGGAAAGGTTTCTTAGAGACATAATTTATGAGCCTCTGGAGAAGCGTCTCCTGGTTGCGGAGTGTCAGCATAGTTTTCTGAGGGCAGGTCGTCCCTTATGAGCCAGAATCAATTCCATGAAAAAGTGAACAGTAGGCAGATGAAGTTAGAACAGTCTATCTGAGGTATTTTAGTTATTATGGTGTTTGACTGTGTTCTCTATGTTGCACGCATTCAGTCCGTCATTTGGCCTGGGATCTAGGGGGAACCTGGCTGCATAGGTTCAGAACTGGCTAACCAAGGGAAGGCCGATTCGGCAGTGGGTGGAGATGTTCCACAAGGAAGGTATAATCTTTGGTCCACTCTACTACTATATCTAGACTCTGCATTTTACAGTGTTCTGAGAGACCGAGATTAACGTGACCGTCCTGCAGCACTTTGATAACTTACTGAGTTAGGACTGATGATGAAAGCAAAAAAAAAACTGTATCCAGACTGAAATTCCACGCTCTTCAAACTGAAATCCTGTTTTTTTCATTACAGGGCAAATGCTACGTTTGCATTCAAAACAACATTTTCCAATAGAAGCGTGCAACTCAGAACCAGCATTTCAAATTATTCAGCAGCAACCGTTTGCGCTCTCGAAACAAACCAGTCTCCCAGAATGCAAATTTCAAATTCCCAATTCAAGTAGATACGAATTTGTCTTAATGTAAATATACCTTTCAACAGCGGTTTTATCCTAACTAGAATAGATTATTATTACTGGTATATCGTTCACGTTATCCTTGATTACACTAGTCAGTGTGGAATCCGTGTCTCACTCGGAAATCAACACCAAAGCAAACAAACAACAGAACACAATCTAAATACGCAGGTAAGGCAAAACAAAAATCTAAGCTTGACGTTCCTTCCTTCAAAACTGTTGTCGGTGACTGGTCTCTATCCTAGACTGAAAATCCTTGTCAAATATTCTAAAGAACCAAAGGAAACCAGATGTAGGTGATTGTGGACCCCGTGCACTAAGACTTTATACATGTCGAAGAAAGAAGCAGACTATGATACTCACACGTTCCTGGAAATTTGTTTCAACCAATGACGCAGACATAAGCAGGCAGTTAGATTCTATTGTGAAAGAAAGGATCAATTCAAATATCATTTAAATACAATCCTGACAATCGCAAGACTAGCCTTCCGTTGATTCGCGCACGCATTACCTCTGTTTCTCATTGAACTGAACTCACAAATGGCCAGATCTTATGCAGTATTTCACATTCTCAGTGCCTTCACACATTAAACTATCGCAGAGCATGACATGCTGACAGATAACAAATAATCCATGATTAGAATAATACAATGTTTAAGAAATCCTTTCGAGTCTATAACAGAGGAACAATTGGAGTTATGTACGGTCCGCAAGTTAGAATTCAGTATATTGAAATCATGACGTCAGCACGTGACGAAATCTCTAACGTCTTAATCACTGACCAAAGATAGGACTGAGACTAAGTGAACGATTTGCTGCATAATATCAGGCTCAATAATCACCATTACCACCGTTGCAGTAACAGATCTGGACTGCCCTGGGAACTCTGTTACACTCACTTCCAATCGGTAACTATAGTTATAATGCCTCAGCGGTGGGTTGAAAGTGTATTCCTTTAGTCTGATATCGGAGGGCAGAGTTGACGATGATGGTGCCCAACAGAGACTGCCTTTGTTGCATTTTCAGGAACAGCTCTATTTCTATCTTTAGTATCTCTTTTTCTTCCTTTTAAGGTTTCTTTTGAAGGCTGTGGTCTGGAGTTAGAAGCCCTACAAACATATCAAACAATGAAACCAATAGATAAGATAAAGACAATGAAGTCGTTTACACTTGTAGATGAGACTAGAACCTGGGGACATAGCCTGACGATTTGCAGGTGGAGATGAGTTCATGGTCAGATCGGGTAATACTTTTCTCATCAGTGTCTGATCATAGAGTCAAGGATTCTTGTAGGCTGCACACAGGTAGAGAGTTTTTGACCCAAGGTTGAGACAATCAAAGTTATTTGTCGGAAAATGCAGATTCTCCGTACCTTAACGTACCTTAACAATGTGTGATTTAGAATTTACGTCCCTATGTGGGTTCGAGGATATAATCTCTTCGTTCAGTGAGGGACTCAGGTGCAGAGCGATTCAGAGTTGGGTCGCTAGCGGTTTCTAATTCAGCATGATGGATTCTGGAAACTCTGCAAGTCCAAAGGACTTGGATTCGTGTAATTGGAGTGGATACCTTCAGAAATAACTGTTGTGAAAATGGCCGCAATATGAGGAGTTTGGCTTTTAAGGGAAAACTGCTGGGGATGCTACTATCGATCTAATGTCAGAGAGGTGACAGTAGGGGGAGCAAATCAAACCACACCGTTAGGAGTACGGCAGCTTACGGATTTTGCGGAATATATCGGGACATTTGTGCTCGAGACGATCCTTGAGAGCTTTTCCGATCTACCAACCATCAGAGAGCAATACAAGGCCTAGATGACTCTGAGGAAAGGAAGTTCACTATAATGTGTTTGCATCCAAATATACACTCAGCTTTACGAGATATACAACGACATGATGGGAGAACGCAGAACGGTTTGATGAACGCAATGACGATTGCTATGGGTCATGACAAAGCGGCACGGTAGCTGCACTAGTCAGAAGGTACCACAGAAGAGATGAACATCACATTGCATTGGCGTCAAGTTAATGGACTGTGTTCCAGGGTGAGTATGAACAGCATTAGAGCCAGACCGTTTAAGAGCACAAAAATCTGAAATAGCTAGTTGAAGAGAGCTGCGTCTCGCAGAAAAGATGAATCTAAATCGGTAATGGAACCCACACATACAGAGGCAGGGATGTTGAAGATGAGTAGAGCGTGGGAAAAGGAGACAGACAGACCAGTAAAACTCCCTAATGGGAAGGTGATGCCTGCCAAATATCAGTCTATCTGGAACAATGAGTGTCGGGGACATTCCAGCCGCACTATCAAAGGGCAAATAAGGGCAGAGGAAATGGAAAAAAGGGCTAGGAACAGGAAGATCTAAAGGAGGGGTAATTAACTGGTGCAACTATGGTCGGGGGGAACAATAAGATAGAATGTCCAATCCTGCGACATGAAAGATCAGAGCAAGGCGGTTCACCCTTGAATGGGCCAGAAAGACCTATAACATATAATAACATGGTGGCGCACCATCATCCAGGGAATTGTACGCTGAGTCTCAATAACGGTATCAGCCCTCACCAACATGGGTGTGTGAAAAAATGTGTGATGAAACCGGAAGAACTCTAGTTAGTAGAAAGTTTTCAGGCCGCCCTGTTACCTTTTTAATGACACTGCAATACTGTCAACACCACTCAATTAAAAAAAACACACAAAGTGCAAGAGGCAATATAAAGTTATCTAACGTGGATTCAAAGGACATTCACAAGTGGGACATATCAGCGTACCATTGAAAGTTAGAATAAGAGAAATGGCGTTGAAGCATTCTGTAGTGTTGGTGAAATATCTCAGAGAGCGGAAGATATGGTGTTGTGTGATTGTATTGCCAAAGCCTCCTTTGTTTTGACCCCGTTAATTGTATGGTTTGGAAGGTGCAAATGCAATGAATCCATACAGAATCGATGTATTCCAGTCGGATAATATGAGGATGGAATACGCACAATGGGTGAAATGTGGATAAAACCGGAGGAGGTGAGCAATGAACAAAGAAATGGGCTGGTGGCCTAAGATAAAGGATGCTGTGGACATCTTGTGGATAAATATTTGATTTGTGCGTAATGTGCTCCTACAGAACTACAAATAAAGGAGCACTTCGACACATTAGACCGTTTGAAGGGCTTCGGACTGCTTTTCAGATATGTTACGTTAGTCCCTTAGCTCCCACTCAAGGAGGCTACAGATACACTCTGGTACTAATGGATACTTTTACGAAGTTTCCCTGGTTTCCCTGGCTTCCCAGTTACTACAGACACAGCAAAGGCCTCTGCAAAAATACATTTTGTAAAGGAATTTCTCCTGCTGGGGACTACCCCGGAGTATCAATTCCACTTGCTGGGGACTAGAATGAGGCAACGAAACGGATTAAGGCACATATTTCTTAATGGTCTTTTAGGGATCTAACAGAAATTTCATAAACACTGTTAACCACAGTCAAGAGAAGATGTGGAAGGATGAATCAAACATTGAAAAACTATGATCGCAAAAGTGGGGGAACATCATGGAAAAACGTGGCTTGTCGCTTTGTCTTTTGCCTTGATGATAATATGGAATACATTAGCCTATTCAACAGGTTACTCACCTTATAAACTTATGACTGAAAGGGACATAAAATGTATTAGGATTAAATTTGTCAGACAGGAAATCGATGGGATTTTGACAGGAAAGTGGGTACAAAAATGGGAGAGTCTGTGAAAGAGGCCAATTATGTGCTAATCCACCAAAAGGGGAAGATGAACCAACAGAGCCTACTTTGAGTCACAGGTCAGTCTGGATTCAAAATTCTTCAGGACAAAGCATGATGATTAGAATACAACAACCTCTATTTTTAAATCGAAGCTTTCGTGGGGTCCACGAAACTATAGGCAAACAAGTTCATCAGTGGACAAAGTACAAACCGTGTGTGGTACCATATCAAAGAGCTGAAATTTCTGGTGGAGAAACAGGTATGGTTTTACCATCAGTGCCAGATATACATGATAGCACTGATTTGGGTGAGGTGAAGATGGAAAATGTGTTCCAAGATGATTGGGGCAGGTCTTATCAATGGGGTAATAGTCAGTTCCCTCACCCTGAGAGCAGGGGCTTTCGTCAAAAAATTCAAAGGGAAAGGAAAACATCCGAGAGCCTCTTCCCCCTTTTCCGAATTGGGAGAGTAGAAATTGATGCCTTGAGTCCACAGAGAGTCCGCATTCGATAGTCCAGAAAGAAAAATAGAAATAATTTATGATTTTCACTGAAAATAAGAGCAGATATCACCCTTGTAATTTACTGGTTTCATTAAATATGATGAGAATGTTGTATTTTGATGTGATGTCATTAACCATGATCGGGCCAGAGTCAGTTTGTTCCAGAAATAGTATGGCGGACATTTATGTCAACAGTAATATTATTGTTTGGAAAACATTCAGTAAACCCAAAATAAATCCTCTCAACGGACCCGGGTGATACGAATTAACAAAAGAGAAACAGAGGATTGAAATTTGTTTTACACAGTGTAATGAAGGTGAACTTCCACACCCAATGCACTCATATAGATGAATACCTGTGGGAATATGTGGGCACCAATCCCTCACTTGACTGCAGACCGGACACCTGTTGTGGAGGCGGCCACAGAAATAATCCATCACTGGACGGAACACACTAAACTAATTAATACACATTCTGATAAGCCAAATGAAGTGCTCAGCTGCCCAGGGTTTGGGAGTACGTTTAGGAATTGTGGGACAGATGCTCAAAAATATCCATCGATAAGAATAGTAACACATTCTGTTGTAGTACTATTTTATGTACCCTCATAAATGATTGTTCAATGCATATCGAACGAGAAGATGGAAGGCAGAACTAATGGAAAATAAAAGCGGGTAATTCTTTCAGAAAATACAGAGAGTGCGGTCAGCATAAATTCGATGAATTTATTTCGCAAACGGTAATATTTCATACAGAATGTAACCGTTCCCCACCTACTGGGGTTCCATAGGAGTCCTCTGGGCATCCAACCGAATGAATGGGGGATAGTGATTCGAAGATACCTACCTTTGCATGAAGAGGTGGCAGATTGTGGACAAAAGAAACTATAGTGTAATCAAGGACAGATGAAGCAAACAAACAGGCTGTCTTTGTTTTCCAAAGATTTGTTTGTCTCTGTATTGATTCTTGTTCTGGGATTATGCAAATTGAGCCCATTAACGTGGACGCAAGAAGCTTCGTATAATGACCTGCTAATCACAAAACCATTCTCAGACAAGTAGTTATTTAATCAAAGCAACTGCGTGTGTTCACAAGGAATTTAAGTTAATGACCTGCTAAATCTGAGACCGTTCTCACAGGATTACTGCTTACTATGTAAACTGCCAGACCTACAACAGAGGCAACCTGTAATCTCGTTAGACGCAGTATGGTTGACCCACTTAGCTGGTTTAGCCCGGTCAGAGTTAAAGCAATCATAAATTGGAAAGGCAGTGGTGGGCAGAGTCATGACACAGTGTTGGATTTACCCCTGTGCAATGAAGCTGATCTAAATAGCCCAGGTGACCGGGAGACAATGGGATGGAGATTCACATGATGAGAAACCCGATAAGAGCCAGGAACTCCGAATACTCCTGGACGATAACCCTTCAGCAACGAGAGACCAAACACCTCCGAAGAGGAGAAGCACACGGACACTTGGAGATTGGGAGCGGAAGGAATGTCTGGCCAGCGTACAGTGTTTTTCCCAGTAGGGAAAACTGCTGGGGACTCGGTCCAATACTACTGTAACCCCACTGGTCACGCCTTCTGACATCGAAAGGCGTAATTCCGTCTCTCTGCCTTTAACCAGCTGATTAGTTTTGACTCCACAAAAGGGCATTACCCGCAATCCAATGTGCTTATCAGAAAATATTTTACATATCACCCACACCACATTTATCTTCCCAATTGTCCATCTGCTTGTCTTTTACCGAACCCACGCTTATTCTGCCAACGCTGTTGTTGCTGTTCATCCAGCCCCATGGGTGGAGATGTGGGGTCTGAGTCTGTGTGTCTGCCTGTAGCACACAGTGTACAGAAAACAATGAAAGATTGACTGTCTGCGTTTCAGTGTATTGAAAATGTGCATCTGCAACTTGGGCTCAGTGTGGGACAGAATGACTCTGCTGTCTGGGAAGATGGAACTGATGAGCTGCTGGTCAGTCTATGCTCTGTGGCACAACTTGTGTGTGAGAGAGGAGCGGCTGGTCTCAACCTTGTCCCTTGACAGGAGGGGAAATTGGATTTGAATGACCTCATTCGCTCTGGGTGGGAGAAAAAAAACTGGGTCGATGAGGGAGAGGTAAAAGCCAGACGGCAGGTACGCGCGGGTTCCCGCGCGCGCACACACACACACACACACACACACACACACACACACACAGAGTCACATATCGATAGTCACTATTGTCAGTGTGTCTGAAGCTTGTCATTTATTTCCAGCCATTCTACATGTATTCATATTACAATTTATTGTACTGTTTACTTTACTCTCCGGTCTGCCAAATCCATTGCGGACTGAAGCATTTATTCTCTATTTTGATGTGACCTCTGACAGATTGGAAATGCTGAAAATACTGGAGGATTTCAGTAGAGATTTTCCAGCACGATGTGTGTAGCTTGGATTTCCAGTATCTGCAGAGTAGTTTGTGTGTGTGTGTGTGTGTGTGTGTGTGTGTGTGTGTGTGTGTTTGTGTGTTCGCGCGTGGGCACGCGCCCGCGCTCGTGTGTGGCCAGGAGGGAGTTGAAGTACAGAAGGACAGTTAAAATGGGAAACCGCTGGGCAGATATGTCGATTGGTCTGTCGGTGTTGGTGAACACCGTTAGTGAACAAACAAACTGAAATGTGTAAATGCGGCCGCTCCTTATCAAAGCTTTGTCTTTGTGTTTGGAGCCCTGCGGTTATTTCCAGTTGATGATCACTGCTGCTGTCGTGCCCAAGAATTGTGACAAGGTTATTCGGCCCAATATTTACATCGGAGCCAATAGTGTTGAACTAAAGTGCTTGGTCAAGTTGCTGTAACCTGGAAAATTATTCAGAGGTGCAACCATATCTCTGGAGACCGAACTTTTGAATAAATCAAAGACGATTATTGCATCAGCTGAGAGTGTCTGCAGGATCTGTGAATTCAGGAGTAACAGAACTCATATATTCTCACTGTAATGGCGTATGCGGTCATATTGCTAATATAGGAAGTTTGCTATTCTCTTATTTTAGTCTTTGTAATTCTCGGTTAAGCCACAGTGTCAGCTGCACTTGGTGGGAATTTATGTTACATGCAATGTTGTGATAGTTTCTGTTGCTGATTTCCACTGTCACCTGTCCAGCCCCGGTGTTCCGAACTTCAAGAATGGAATGGAAACACCGGGGATGTTGATTCTCGGATTTGCATCGAAATTAACCTGCCGCAGTAATTTAGCGAATCAACCTGGGCCTGTGTCTTGGTCTGTCCGTCTGCGTGAGTCTGTGTGTTAGTGCTCGCGTACATGTGTGCATGGTTGTGTGTGGCCTGCAGTGGGTTGAAGGCCTGAAGGAGAGTTCAAAATGGGATTCCGCAGGTGCAGAATGTCAGATAAGTTGGTGTCGGTGATTTCGGTTTAGAGATGAATAATTAGTCAACAAAAATCTGGAATCCGTGGTTCTGGAAGATTGGAGAGTGGCTAATGTTATCCCACTTTTCAAGAAGGGAGGGAAGGAGAAACCGGAGAACTATCGCCCTGTTAGCCTAAAGTCAGTCGTGGGGAAGATGCTTGAGTCTATTATTAAGGACGAAATAGTGGCACATCTTGATGGCAGTAATAGGATTCGGCCGAGCCTGCATGGATTTACCAAGGGCAAATCACGTTTGATAATCTGTTGGAGATTTTTGAGGGTGTAACAAGGATGTTAGACGAGTGTAAGCCAGTGGATTCTGTATACCTAGATTTTCAGAAGGCATTCTATAAGGTGCCACATAGGAGATTGGTAAGTAAAATCAGAGCTCATGGCATTGGGGGCAGGGTTTCAACATGGATAGAAAACTGGTTGGCAGATAGAAAGCAAAGGGTAGCAGTGAATGGGTGTTTCTCGGACTGGCTGGAGGTGACTAGTGGGGTATTTGGATCACAGCTCTTTACGATTTATGTCAACGATTTAGATGAGGGCATTGAAAACTATATCAGCAAGTTTGCTGACGATACTAAACGGGGTGGCAGTGTGACATGCGAAGAGGAAGTTAGGAGAATACAGGGAGACTTGGATAGGCTGGGTGAGTGGGCAGATACTTGGCAGATGTCATTCAATATGAATAAATGTGAAGTTTTCCACGTTGGAAGCAGGAACAAGTGGACAGAGTATTGTCTGAATAGTGTAGAGTCAGGTAAGGGAGAAATGCAAAGAGACCTAGGAGTCCTAGTTCATCAGTCAATGAAGGTGAATGAGAAAGTGCAACAGGCAGTGAAGAGGACAAATGGAATGTTGGCCTTTATTACAAGGGGAATTGAGTTCAAGAGCAAGGATGACTTTTTGCATTTGTACAGGGCCCTGGTGAGACCACACCTGGAATATTGTGTACAGTTTTGGTCTCCAGCTTTAAGGAAGGACATTCTGGCAATTGAGGAAGTGCAGCGTAGATTCACAAGGTTGATTCCTGGAGTGGCAGGGCTGTCTTACGCAGAGAGATGGGAGAGATTGGGCTTGTACCCACTGGAATTGAGGAGATTGAGAGTGGATCTGATTGAAACGTTTAAGATAATTAAAGGATTTGATAGGATTGAGTCAGGATATATGTTCCACATGTTGGGAGAGTCCAGTACCAGAGGGCATGGATTGGGAATAAGAGGTCAGTTATTTAAAACAGAGTTGAGGAAGAACTTCTTCTCCCAGAGAGTTGTGGAGGTGTGGAATGCACTGCCTCGGAAGACGGTGGAAGCCAATTTTCAAGAAGGAGCTAGATAGAGATCTGATGGATAGGGGTATCAAGGGATATGGGGACAAGGCAGGGACTGGGTATTGATAGTGAATGATCAGCCATGATTTCAGAATGGCGGAGCAGACTCGAGGGGCCGAATGGTCTACTTCTGCACCTATTGTCTATTGTCTATTGCCTATTGTTTTCCCCAGATGAGTTACAGCTGAGGTAATGTCCAAGAAATTTGATGCATTTGTCTTCAATCGGCTGAATATGTACATCGGAGGCAATCGTGTTGAACTAAAGCACTTTTTCAACTATCTGTAGCTTTGACAAGCGTATAATCACGTCTCTGGGGACACCCTCTGTATAACTCAGGGTCGCTTTGAACGCATCAGATTAGAGTGTCTGCCGAAGCTGTGAATTCAGGAGGCACAGAAGTTACAGATTCTCACTGAAATGAAGTATCCAGTCATTCAGCGGATACAAAACATTTACTATATTTAAGGCATTATATTCCTGGTAAGCCACGGTGTCAGCTGTCCCGATGGGAATTGACATTTAGTTCCAATGTTTGTGATGACATCAGCCGCTGCTATACACTGTCACCTGGTCAGTCCCAGTGTTCTGCATTTCAGGAATGGAATGGAAACACCATTCAAAGTGGATTACGGGATCTGTATCGGAAACAATCTGCTGCAGGAATTTGGCGATTCTGCTAACGTCTGTGGAATTCAGTGGATTAGGCAGCGTTCCTCCAGATGTTTGTGGTCAATCATGGGATGTTCGGGGCTCCGTGCTTTTGGTCCTGTAGCAGCTGCACTGTATTTATGATTAACCTGTTAGCATAGCTCGCCGAGGTTATATCAATTGTTTGTCTGTGTTTGTATGTGAGCGATCTCTGAGTTGGGTGTAACAAAGAAACCATCGATTGGTTGCATCAATTTAGCAAATGCGAGCAATTCTATGTTGTAGCATGAAATTTGTGGATTTTCAATGAAAGTGTATGTTGTGCCTAAATGTGAACCAGTTGATGGACAGCACAATGAAGTTGCTGCAGAGCCACGTGCTGCTTCATACTTATCAGTACTGCGAATTGCATTATATTACATCTACATCTGATACGGTTACAGACATCTGACTACCGAGCTTGCTGCTGGTCGTAGAATTCCTGTCCTCTCCTTTCCTGAGATGAATTCAGTGGCGGTGGTCATGTCTGTCTTATGGTTCTACATTTTGCAGGTGTTACCAGCATAGCTGATAGTGTGCGCAGTGAGGCTGCATTTGGGTTAGTCTGTTCCGTTTCCTGCGCCCGCTCTCTGCAAAGTTCTTCCCATGTGTGCCGCTGCTGCAGAGAATGGCAGCTCACCCGGAAGGCGGTATGTTGACGGGACATATGTAAACCGCTGGAATAACCTGTGCCTATAGAATCGATAAATGGATGAAAATACAAATAATCTGTCGATGGAGAAACAAGGTTTATTTCAGTTTGACACTCTGTTATGATGTAATTCATTTTACTGCCAACCCAGTTGCCCTTACAGCCGCTTACTGTCACCGTCCGGTGTGTTACCTGACAAAGCTTCCCAAATAATGCATCTCTTCAACTGCTTTAAATAATGTTATTATACACGACTACACCATTCCTGACTGTCCATTCCCTACGAATGCCATTTTTATTGAATGTTATATAAATTTAGGGTAAACACTAAGTGTATTCATCCTCTCGATATTCCTCGTTATCTTAGACAAATGTAAATGTTGACCGTTCATTCAGCTCCCCTTCAAACAATAATACACTTGCGGTCCAACTTCTCTCACACTGGAATTACTTATCCCCTGGTAACGTGTTAATACATCACTCCTGCACTGCATTCAGCGTAATACCATTTTATTCTATGGCTGACCGGGTATTACTGAGCACACCAGTCCAAGTACAGACTTACTTGATGTTGCACTGCCGCTTTTAGGGAACTATAGACTTTTACTTCCTCTGTTCTGCTGCAATCGCCAGGGACAAACCGTTTATAGTGGATATTCCTCATTGATTGACTCTCCCAACTGCATCTCCACCTCATCGGAATTGAGCCGCATTCCACACTCCTCGGCCCACTTACAGAGACGATCATAATTTCAGTGGAATTCGTTAACACTATATAACCTGTCCACAATATAAACTGTACTGGTAACAGCCATACCTGTAAAATGTCGAACAATGTCTTGTATTCTGTTTTCCGACCACCGATTCAGAAGACAGAAAACAATAAACCAAGTATAAATACCTGAGGTATATCATTAATCAGTCCCTTTATTCAGAAAAAAAACATCCTTCCATCACCCTCTCCCCTGTACTTTGAAGCCAATTATATATCAATTCAGCCAATTTGCATGTCAGCTAAATATTGAGAATAACTTACCCTATGAAAGATCTCCCCATGTATCGAACACGCCCAGCGATCCGCCCTCGTTGAACGGTAGACCGGGACGACTGGTCCTGAGCAGCTCTGGTGAATTACAACACAGCGGCAGCTTGTCTGTGTGGACTCCAGGGTGCAACTTGTGCTCCATACTGAGCCTCTCTCTCACGCTTCAACATCAAGGCTTTTGCCAGATTTCCCTGGGAGTATGGTTCGGTAAGGCACACATACGACCTGTGCACATGAGCATCATGGAGTACCGCGAATCCATCCTTTTGCATATGATAGGCTCACGCAACAGCCCTCCGATTTGGATTTACTCCGGGCTCTCCACTCCGGTCTCTCCTGTCACCTGGTGATCAGCCTCACTGCTGAGTTGTTGACCGACTTGCCCGACCAGCGGCACACAATCTCAGCTGAGTTCATCTGATAGAACCTTAGACACGAATTAAAACCTGGAGCTCAGTCAGTTCCCAGAGGAAAACCAGGACTTAGCCTATGCCTTCAGTAAATGGAAATCCAGCACCTTATCTCCTCCCTTACAATATTCTGCGCGATGGGCTGCTCAGTCAACGCGCTACTGCACAGCTTTATTCGCCCATCCCTCTCAGAATGGTCCTCCCTTCACTAGACCGGATCTACGGAGTGTGTACAATGGATCTGCATCACAGCTTTATTCGCCCATCCCTCTCAGAATGGTCCTCCCTTCACTAGACCGGATCTACAGAGTGTGTACAATGGATCTGTATCACAGCTTTATTCGCCCATCCCTCTCAGAATGGTCCTCCCTTCATTAGACCGGATTTACAGAGTGTGTACAATGGATCTGCATCACAGCTTTATTCGCCCATCCCTCTCAGAATGGTCCTCCCTTCACTAGACCGGATCTACGGAGTGAGTCACAATGGATCTGTATCACAGCTTTATTTGCCCATACCACTCCGCAGCGTGCACCAGAGTGGGTGTAAAACAATCAGAACGGTCCTCCCTTCACTAGACCGAATCTCCAGAGTGTGATCAATGGATCTGCATCTGCCAGGTGATGAGTGGAAGAGGGTGACCATAACGCCAGTGGTCACCACGAATGCCTGGAGATGACCTTCCGATTTCCCAACAGTCCAACTGTTTTACAAACCTCCATGTAGTTTCTCGTTTGGTTATAATCTGCAAACCAACGGCCGGTCATTAAGAACAGATCAGCACTTGAACCAGTTTGTGCGCTGTTTTGTCACCTAACCAACATGGAAGTTGTACTTTCTCTGACCCGGGCTAGCTCATGGTGAACATAGTTCCTCTGCAACGGGTATGTGACCTTTTGCTATCTTCATGGTTACCAATCCCGGCATTCCCTGCGAAGGTGTTTCCGGTGGAAGACCCGGCGGTCAAAGCCCTGCTGTTCCAACTGCCGGACGAGGGCACGGTGGACTGTCCGGACTTCCAACCGTACCTACTGCCACCATGCCAACCCTCTTCGGAGCCCAGCCAGACTACTAAAAACTGGGGGGCATGTATGAACCTCCACAGCTGAATGTTGTTCATACATGGGAATTTCAAAATATGGATCTCTTAGGAATATATTTCAATGAATGGCGAAGCTAGGCGGGACGTCATCACTTTGATCTGTTGAAGCTGTAGAAGCAAGAATATTATCTCTATGGTTAACGATAGTCAGTAGGAGTAGTAATGTTGTTATTCGACTGGGCAGCGGTGAGATCATTTAGCTCAGTGATAGTTTAAGTGAAGTAGTGAAAACATCAACAACTCTGCTTATAGAACGGAAGTGTCTCTACGAACTATACAACAGGTGTGTAATCGTTCTGAGGTTTCAGCATTAAAGTCAATGTGTCTGCTGTCGTGCAATCCAATTCTAGACATTGTCTCTCCTGTAACTCAGACAGATGACCGTGAGTGCGCGGAATGGAACATTCGTGCACAGTCAATCCGCTGTGTTTCACATTACTGCCAATCTGAGTTTGTATAAAGACCTCTTTATTCTGTTCCTTGCAAAGTTTTGTCTCTTTCTAGCAAAATGCAGACATTATATCAAATATTATTTTTGGGAACTGAAGCTCCTCATGTTATTTTGCACAAATTTATGATTGGAATCATCCCGTAGTTCTGAAAGTGCCGAAAAATAACGGGTTAACTGCATCTCATTTTGACAGTTATTAATCTGATCAGTGAAGTGCAATAATTATCCCTTGTCGTTATCACAAATTCCAAATGAAAGAAAAAAAAACACGCACACACATTTATTCGCAGCATTCAGCACAGTGTATTTTAACAGTTATATTCATTATTTTATTCCTGGCATGAGATATCAGAGAGAAATAAACATACAGAATGTGTAAAATGGATCTGCATCACAGATTTATTCGCTCATACCACTCCGCAGCGGGCACCGGAGCGGGTGTAAAACACTCAGAATGGTGCTCCCTTCACTAGACCGGATCTACAGAGTGTGTACAATGGGTCTGCATCCGCCAGGTGATGAGTGGAAGAGGGTGACCATAACTCCAGTGGTCACGACGAATGCCTGGAGAGGGACTTCCGACTTCCCAACAGTCCAGCTGTTTTAAAAACATCCATGAACGAGATGCCCCTCGCCACAGGTAGTTTCTCGTTCGGTTATAATCTGCAAACCAACGGTCGGTCATTAAGAACAAATCAGCACATAAACAATTTGTGCGCTGTTTTGTCGACTAACCAACATGGAAGTTGTACTTTCTCTGACTTTGGCTAGCTCACGGTGTACACAGCTCCTCTGCAACGGGTATGTGATCTTTTGCTATCTTCATGGTTAACAATCCCGGCATTCCCTGCGAAGGTGTTTCCGGTGGGAGATCCGACGGCCAAAGCCCTGCTGCTCCAACTGCCGGACGAGGGCACAGTGGACTGTCCAGATTTCCACCGGCACCTACTGCCACTATGCCAAACCTCTTCGGCGCCCAGCCAGACTACTGAAAACTTGGGAACATGTATGAATGTCCACAGCTGAATGTTGTTCATAGATGGGAATTTCAAAATATGGATGTCTTAGGAATATATTTCAATGAATGGCGAAGCTATCCGGGACGTCATCACTTTGATCGGTTGAAGCTGTAGAAGCAAGAATATTTTCTCTATGGTTAACGATAGACAGTAGGATTAGTAATGGTGCTATTCGACTGGGCAGCGGTGAGATCATTTAGCTCAGTGATAATTTAAGGGAAGTAGTGAAAACATCAACATGGTCAGTGATATTTTAGTAAAGCACTGACAACTCTGCTTATAGAACGGAAGTGTCTCTACGAACTACACAACAGGTGTGTAACCGTTTTGAAGTTTCAGCATTGCAGTCAATGTGTCTGCTGTCGTCCAATCCAATTCTAGACATTGGCTCTCCTGTAACTCAGACAGATGACCGTGAGTGCGCGGAATGGAACATTCGTGCACAGTCAATCGGCTGTGTTTCACATTACTGCCAATCTGAGTTTCTATAAAGACATCTTTATTCTGTTCCTTGCAATGTTTTGTCTCATTCTAGCAGAATGCAGACATTATTTCAAATATTTTTTTTTTTTTGGAAACAGAAGCACCTCATATTATTTTGCATACATTTATAACTGAAATTATCCCGTAGTTCTGAAAGTGCCGAAATATAACGGGTTAACTGCATCTCATTTTGGCAGTAATTAATCTGATCAGTGAAGTGCAATAATTATCCCTTGTTGTTATCACACAGTCCAAATGAAAGAAAAAAAAACACACATACACATTTATTCGCAGCATTCAGCACATCTTATTCTTCAATAGTTATGTATGATAAACGTAGGTTACGTCTGCACAGTGTATTTTAACAGTTATATTCATTATTTTATTCCTGGCATGAGATATCAGAGAAAAACAAATATGGCAGTTCGGTAAAGCTGTAAATTATGATGGATCTCCATTCTAATGTTCCCCGATTGGTTCCATTATGTGAACCGAGGGATCACAAGCTGCATCTATTTTCGCCATTGAGGTTCTTATCCGGATCCACTGAACAATGCCTGGATTTATTTTCGTTTGAATGGCTAAGTAAAAGAGTGTATAAAGACAGGCATATAAGTATCGTTGAATTTCATTTAGATGTGCGAAATAAAAATGTGCCCGTGCATCGAAATATAATCACGGCCCAATGTGATGATAAAAGATGGGTTTCTATTTCTCCTTAACCAGCGGGTGAGTTATGACATCAGTATGAAATCATGAATAATAGCAGAGGTTCCATTCGTCTCTCTTCCAATGCTGTTTCGGTCAGTCGTTCCTACATTGTACAATAATCTGAGACTTTCTCTGCTGTATGCTTTTCTCCAACAGCATACATCCTCACATTTGACTGTGTTGAATTCAGTCAGCCATTTCCAACGCGTTGCCCAAGCAATAACCTTTCTGCCTGTATAGGACGCCACCAATTTTAAGCCGTCCGGATATATTTTTCTGATCCAGCTGTCTACATTGACAACAAATCACTGTTACAGATAATAAATAATAACGGGACTGAACCTAGTCCCTCCGGCACACTAGTCGCAGTCAAAAATCAATCATCAAATCAGCAGCTTTGGATTTTCAACACACAGTTTTCGTCCTGTACCGTGACAACCAGAACAGCAAACAATATCGTGTGACAAAACCAATGATATGCAAAATTGCAATATAACATCCCAGCTCGTAAATTCTATGGAGTCTCTCCAATGACAACAAATTGTTACTGAGATATGTGGCCCATAACAGTTGACAATATTCCAAGTGTGGTCTGGCTAGTGTCTTACTGAAGTCTCAGCATTATGTCCTTTCATTTCTATTCCATTACCCTTGAAATAAATGCCATCATTGCATTTGCCTTCTTTACCACAGAATCCAGGCAGCACCTCCAGAGTCTGAGAATTGACCACATTTGCCGGGAAATGCACCATACCAGAGCCCCCGTGAGAGACAGAAACCTGCTTTGCCGAGAACTACATCTCCTTCCGTCACTGTTCTTCACCCCGTCTTCCCGTTCGCGATTTGAAAGGCTGCAATCCTATAAATCATTGCAATCGGAGGCGCAACTGGAGATAGATAACAAATGAACACAAATTTCACAGAAATCAACAAATCAAACCTTGATACTGGCGCAGTTGACATTAAAATGGCAGAGTTGGAATTGAAGTGAATTGCTGTCGCAACAAATGGCAGCTGTTTCCGAACTACTGATTAAAAAACAATTTAATCAAAAAGGTGAATCACACGGTGAAGATAGCGCAGTCAGCCCCATCGTATTCAAAGTGTGAAAGCGGAAAAACGTTTGATCAGCGCTGAGATCATCTAAAATAAGCCGAGAGCCACGCATCAGTACGAGTTCCACAATGGCTCCAGAGTGGTGAGTCAGCCCACGGTGATGATAACAGTCCCGCAAATCACACATCGATACCGTTTCCACGATGGGTACAGAGTGGCGAGCCATCCTACAGTGAGCCGTGGGCCGCACATCGACACCAGTTACACGATAGATACACACGTGAGGCTTTCTCCAGGCAACCGAGGGCTACACATTTGTACAAGTCCCACACTGGATGCAGAATGGTGAGACTTTCTTCTTCCAATAAGCCGCGGACCGCCCATCGGTCCGAGTTCCACAAATGACACGGAGAGGTTTGTTCCACAAAAGCAGAAGAAAATGAGATTGAAAGGCGAGTATGAACACACCCTCTGTTCTGCACATACGAACCTGCTGTGGAGGTAGAAAATGAGAAGGCACTGAATGGAGAAATGGAACAGAGATAGTCATGAATTCACAAATTATTACTACAGAGAAATAGGCTCTTCCGTGCATCTAGCTCATCCCTCTATGATCTTCTGCTTTGCCCTATTTATCTGCATCCTCCGCTCGCTCTCATCCACGTACTTGCACAACCTTAACTGAAATGATACAATTGAATCCGAATCTACCAGTTAGGTTTGCAGTTCCTTCCACACGCTCCCAACCCTCGGAGTGAGTAACTGCATAGACTTCTTGCAGATTTGATCTTTCTCCCTAAGCCCACAAGCTCTAGTTGTAGATTTACTCAAAGGATAGAATATAGAACATAACATTTACAGCATATTAACTGTCCTTCATTCCGCAATTTTGTGGCGTATATGTAACCCACGCTAGAAACTCCCTAGACTTTCCAGAGCGCCTCTCACTCTATTTTTGTAAGCTCCATGCACCTGTTTAAAAGGCTTTTTAAGGACCCAATTTTATCCGCTTTCACCACCGCCGCCGGCAGAGCATTCCCTGCATGTACCACTCTCTTTGTGAAAACCATACACCTGGTATATTCTCTGTACCTATGTCCAAACACCTTAAAACTCTACCCCCTTGTGTTAGCCATTTCAGCCCTGAGGAAATAAAAATAACCTCTGACTATGCACACGATCAGTTCCCCTCAAAATATCATACACCTCTTTGAGGTCACCTCTGATCCTCCGTTACTACATGGAGAATAGGCAAAGTACACACAGCCTGCTCGCCTAAGCTACGTCCTCCAGTCCAGGAAACATCATTGTAAATCTCCTCTGTACTGTCTCTCTAGTATCCACAGACCCTCTCTATAGCGTCTGTAGTACTGATCCTGGATTGGGAAAATCTGCCGCATTCACCCTGTTTATTTCCCGAACTCTTCCTTGCAAATTATTGAAGCATACTGAAATTACAAAACTTTAAGTAGGTGGACAGAGGCTTCCACAATATTCTGTCTGTGGCCTCAGAAACGTGTTGTGCAAATTCAACATAACGTCCCAACTCGTGTACTCAGTGATCTGATTGTGAAGGCCAATGGGATCAGAGCTCAATACGAGCCGATGTGCCCGTGACGACGATTTGCTGTAATTATCGATCTCTATCGCCAGGTCTCTTTTCTTTTTTTAAATTCGGCGCACTGTAGTCTACACATTGAATACGTGCTTCGAAATCTGTTGTACCTTTCCGCAAAAAGCAGATCATCTCACACTTGCGGGTATTAAATGCCACATGCTATTTTCAGCCCGTTTCCTAGCCAGTCACATCAAGATACAAGCTTGGATGGAGTTCCTGGCTGGAATAGGGCTCCCAACATAGGGGTTGTCATAAAATTGTTCTGACTCTGATATCTACATGTACATCTAATTCATTAGCATACATGATAATTAACAACCGGCCTAACACCAATTCCTTCTGTAGACTTCTCAGAGTCAAAGAATCAACTATAGACTCTCAGCTATTCCAGAAAAGAACGTTCATAAAACCGTCCTGAAGCCGTAACTAAATTCGCGTGGGGACAAAACTTCTTCTTAGAAGGGTCCCTGGAATATTACTTCGATCTCTTTTATATGTTCAGAAGAACATACGTACAAGGTGTTTTATTTTGATGCATGCCATCAGGTGATACTCTGACTTTCGACATTCAAATGACACGAAATGACGAGAATAAGCCACAGAAAAAAACTGGTCCTATCTTCCCTCACAATAAAATGTGCCACATTTCTCCTGCCAAGCTAATGTCCCGCCCTGAATGTCAGAAGCAAATGTGGTCGCTGGATGGGACAAAATCATTTTGTTTGAAGTTGATTGTCCATGTTGATTGTTCACGATGATTGTCGATGTTAGAAACAACACTTATCATAAAGTGGCCCATTTCAGCAGCTGACGTCAGCTGTCTTGGAAAATACATTGGCAACATTCATATTATCTTTTGTTTAAAAGTTAACAAATTGTAACATCACTTGGGGATGCGAATTCATGTCACGGTAATAGAGTCAGAAAAAAACACTTTCATTAACTGTTCTTGCAGCAGCTTGTCCCTCTTGCCACAGACATCATAACCACAGTAATTGCCTCAGTGGAATTGCTCTCACTTGTATATAACTCTGTAACACCAGTGAGCATTGGGATTGTTCCGTAAAACTGAACGCTGCCTCTAACGGAATATGGGAACTCCAGCGGTTTACTACTTCGCGAGCGTTTTCTATCCTGCAGTCGTAGCGATCGGTATCCCTGGTAAGGTACTGGAGTTGGTCAATCAGTGAATGGTCCCGTCGTCATTTTGCTTTTGTTCTGCTTCACTGTTTGAACTTTTGCTGAGCGCAGATGGTATTTTCGTCTGAAATTTGTTTCCAGAATTGAAGACTCAAGCACATGATAGTTTCTTATTCAGATTCCATAGCTTTTCAGCTTGATGCTTATTATTTAGTTTTGTCAATTGGGTTGATGCTGATACTTCCAGAGTTCTATAGTTTCAGTTGCTCGGCTTTCTGAAACAACAGTGGTCGCTTTTCCTGAGAAGTTGTTTCAACTGACTCGCAGTCGAATAAACATAAGCACTAAATTATAACTTACGCATTGAATCTCATTATTTCACTAAAATTAATCCCTTCAGTTACTTCACCTCAAATAATGGAGATGGTGTTGCATGTGGAGCGATCGACCTGTACTGGTACGTAAGACGTGAAAATCAAATGCCCGGCTCTAATCTGTCGGAAAAACGCCAACCCATTGCTAATTCTGTCTATTATTGTCCAGCCAGAGTGCACGGGCGGAATCCGCACAAATTAGATCTCTTGTTTTCACTTACAGAAAAAAACATATCATTGGAAAAATGATGGGACTTCAGACAAATGCAACAAAGGATAATTCTGTGTTGTTTATTTTTTCAATCTCCAATTTTCTTGTAGTTAATTTAATAGCGATTGTGATCCTACCACGGGGAAAATGCGGACTCTCCAAATGCATCACCCGTTATCTGGTTGGAATGGCAACAGCGGATCTGTTGGTGATTATCGTTCATGCTTTACTGGAACAGACCAACAATATCTACATTTATTCCAGATCTCTGCTCATCACTCCGGTATGCGCTCTGATACTTGCATTATTTGTTCTCACGAGAGACTGTTCTGTATGGTTTACAGTCAGTTTTACCTTCGATCGTTTCATCGCAATATGTTGTCGAAAGCTCGGGGAACGATACTGCACTGAGAGAACTGCAACGGTGGTTATGGTGACGGTGTTTATACTGAGCTGCGGGAAGTGTGTCCCGTATTACTTTGCTGTTGAACCTTACGTCATTATTGACAACATCCCGTGGCGTTGCGCATTCTCACATGAATACGCTACCTTACCTGGGTGGAAAGGATACGAATTGCTGGATGGCATTTCTACACCATTGCTACCAATCGGCTTAATTCTTGTCTTCAATGGGTTAACAGTAAGACATATAATTGCGGCAAATAGAGTCCGCAGAGGGCTTCGGAAGAGCTGCGATAATCAGAAAGATACCGAGGTAGAAAACCGCAGAAAATCGATGATATTATTGTTTATAATTTCTACTAATTTCATATTACTTTGGATGCCCTATGTAGTCCATTCCCTGAAATGGCAAGCAAAAAATTACTTTTACCAGGACAGATATTTGAGTTCGCCTGTATATATACTACAGCAATTAGCGGTCATGTTGCAAACTCTCAGTATGTGCACCAATACTTGTATCTATACACTGACACAGAGGAAATTCAGACAAGAGCTGAAGGATGGAATGAAGTATGTGTTTACGTTAAATGGCCATCTTTGTAGATAATTGTGTAACAAATGGTATTAAGCGGAGTTTTGGCTTTCTTTAGTAGGTTTGGCAAAATGTCATAAAATCAAACAATCATGTGCCTGGTCATCCTGAAATGAATTGTTTTACAAACTATCGCAGAGTCTTCACAATCATCCGCGAAACGGTACGGCAGAATAAAAGGCAGGACGAGCAGGCTGCAGGACAACTTCATCCGCCAGGCTACCAAAATGATTAACTCAAGCTGACCTGAGTGTTTTTTCTGTGTTACATTGACTATTCTATTTATAATAAATTGTTATAAATTTCTCTGAGTGCAAATTACACATCTAGACGGAGAGATAACCTGAAGGGTTTTATTCCTCATGAATGTGAAGGATGTAGGATATTAAGTCAATTCAATTACAAGGGGAAGAATAACTTCCGGACTCTTCGGGGTGCGATGTTTCAAAATGCTCATAGTTGGGTGAAAGAGAATAAAGGGAAAGCGTTTTAAATACAGGGAGAGTGCGGTAGTACCGTAGTTGCAGAAAGGGAGGACTCTGTGATGGGATTGTATGTTAATAGACTGTGAGTCGTGCTCAGATATAGGAAAGGAGTGAACACTCGTTTGAGAGTATTCTGTACAGAGGTTTCAACACAAATCGAAAACGGCGCACAGAGACAGTGACAGATCGGGAGAAAGATTTTGCACAGCTGCCATATTAACACGGCTGTTGTCACAGGCAACTTCATGGGAACCTCCTCTGGTTAAACGGTTTAGACGTGACAGAGTTTCTCAGTTGTGACCAGGAAGGAGTCCTGTATTCATTATAGGCTACTTCCACTGAGGATGCAAGCGTGTGTTTGGAGTGCAATGAGACACTGAAGGTGCTTAATGATACGATACTTCGATATTCCCCAGTGAGAACAACATTGATGAATGTGAATACAGCGAAAAAGTGCAGTTGTACTGGGCATGCAGACGCTTAGAATTACGAGCTGCCAATTGGGAAAACTTTAAAATAAATCTTTATCCGGCGCAAGAAGGGATGCAATCCAGGTAATTAGAAACGCGAGCAAAGGTTTTACTGGGATTTCTGACCTGACATTTGCGCCAACACTGCCCACAAAGAATGACAAATGTTATTTCTTTATTCAAGAAATATAATGTAGTCCTGATAATTACAGGCCGGTGAGTCTTTGGTCAGTAGTAGGCAAGCTATTATAAAAGTTCTTAGCAACGGAATTTATGAGCATCTGGAGAAGTGTATCCTGTTCTGGGAGTGTCAGCATAGTTTTCTGAGGGCAGGTCGTCCCTTGTGATCTAGAATGAATTCCATGAAAAAGTGAAGTAGGCAGATGAAGTCAGAACAGCCTATTTGAGGTGTATTAATTATTATGGTGTTTGACTGGGTTCTCTATGCTGCACGCATTCAGAAAGTCTGTTGGCCTGGGATCTAGTTGTACCTGGCTGCATAGGTTCAGAAATGGCTAAAGAAGGGAAGGCCGATTCGGCAGTAGATGGAGATGTTCCGCAAGGAAAGTATAATCTTTAGTACACTTTACAACTATATCTGGACTCTGCTTTTGCAGTGTTCTCAGAGACCGACATTAACGTGACCGTCCTGCAGCACTTGGATCACTTACTGAGTTAGGGCAGATATGAAAACAAAAATTCTGATTCCAGACTGAAATTCCACGTTCTCCAAACTAAAATCCTGTTTATTCCTTACACGGCAAATGCTACGATTACATGAAAAACAATATTTTCCAATAGAAGCGTGCAACTCAGAACCAGTATCTCAAATTATTCAGTAGTATCCTCTTGTGCTCCCGATACAAACCAGCCTCCCAGAATGCGAATTTCAAATTCCCAATGCAAGTACATACGAATTTGTCTTAATGTAATGGAATAACGGGAAGGGTTTGGTAATAGAAATTTCTCGATGGGGTGTCAGACTATAGAAAATTGATTCCATTACGCAGTCCCATCATTTTCTGTCATCTCAGCCTTGCTGCATTCTGTGTGTTTTTAAACAATTATGCTTCTGTGCATTTCAACAGATGCTACCTCTCCATCTTTCGTATTCTGATAACGTCTTGTGGAAAACACAAATTCATATAAGCAGCGGTTGAGCAAAGCACACTGTTTATTGGAAATTTCAGAGCCATCAGGTTTTACAGAACATTTACGGTAAACTCGGCATGGAATTATAGTGCTGCACATAGAGCCAGGGAGGATAAAACATTTGTCAGTGCTGTATACGCCAAAATGGAGTGGAAAGCGAGTTTTTCAACCTGATGGGAGCAAAGGATGTTGGGAAGGGCAACAGTGGAACGTCGCGAGAGGTGTTGAACTGGAGGCAGATCGGGAGTGCTGGGGGTAGTGGGAGGTTGGCTGGCATGCAACCAAATTAATACCGCATCCCCATCAATTTCCCTGAAAACAGGATACGTGGCTAATGGAACAGAGTTTCAGAATATGCAGTACGTTACTAAAATGCCATACGACATAAGAGCAGTATTAGCCCATCGAGCCTGCTCCACCATTTCAGCATGGCTGATCCATTTCTCCTTTCAGTCACAGTCTTCGGCAGCGCTCGCACCCCCCCCACCCCCCCCCCCCCCGACCATATCCCTTCATACCTTGACCAATCAGGAATATATCAACATCTGTCTTAAATCTAATTAAAGTTTTGGCTCCAGAAGCTGGCTGCGGCAAAGAATTCCAACGATTCACTGCTTCCTCTCTGAAAACAATGCTCCTCAACTCAGTTCTAAATTGACGCACTCATTTCTGAGACTGTACCCTCCAACGTTAGACACTCCCACCATCGGAAGCATCCTCTCCAGATTCATTCACCATAAAGGAGCATGTGAGGGTGGTGATCCTGGTGAGAATACCGTTTCTAACCTCGCTCTGCCCCACGCATACTTTCACAGAGCTGTGTAGCACTTTGGCCTGGACGGTCCACGCTGCCCAAAGTTCCCTGAGCTACTTGCCAGCGTATGCTCCTTTGAAGCTATACATGAGCCTGTCATCAACATTGCTACTGTACCTGCATCAGACATTTGCTCTGGCAACCCCTTCCCCTGTTTTCGTTCCTCAGCTTAAACCCATTTCCTTCAACTCCCTGGCCCCGGGGAAAATATCGTTAACATTCTCCTTATCTATGCCACGTATATTGCCCGTTCATGTGGTTCTTAGCCCATTGGCCACCATCAGGTTGGGATGTGGTAGTGCAGAGATACAAGATTCTGATGAACCTAACTTGGTCACATGAATATCATCATTAAGCTGCAGATGATTTGGAGAATATAGCGTGGACTCAACGGCCACAGCTAAGGGGAGAAACTGAACAGGTCAGGACTTTGTCCCTTTGCGGGATCAATCAGATAGATGTGAAAACTTATGTGGGAAAAAGATATGGTGAATGAAACAGGTATTTCCCTGTATTAGGGTATCAAAACGACAACATTTGTATTCAAGTTGAGAGGGGAAAATTTTAGAACATACCCAGGGGATACCCAGAGGGTGTGCTACATAGAAAGGGCTGTCAGACGAATGGGTGGAGGCAGATATACTTGAAAAATGAAGCAACGGATCTTTCGTCTGCACTATTGTGCTGAGTTGGATAAATTAACAATCGAATGCCCAATTAAATCAATATCTCCTCAAACATCAAAACAAATTTATTAACAAAATACATTTGTTTCTGTGGACATACTCAATATACTTATAGAATTATATCCATAACAGAATCCATGGAAGACCGCAACTACATGTATGTTCAACCAATGTGCAGAGAACAGTCAACTGTGCAAATAAAATGAAAATCAAGTAATAGATATCGAGAGCATGAGATGAAGAGTCCCTGAAAGTGCAGCCATTGGCACTGGGTACACCTCAATGATGGTCAAATGAACTCATCTCGTTTGGTTCAATCCGTACACAACGTCCATGTCCTGCCATTTTTCTCCGTTTCAAAGGTCGACCTAAGAATCTCCTTAACGTTGCTATTGCGATTGCCTCCAACACTATCATCCGCTTTGCATTCCAGTCAACCATAACTCTCTGAGGGGAAAAAAATAAAATGGCCTGACATCTCCTTTAAAAGTGTCTTAATTGGAAGCCCTATGTAGGAAACTTTTCACTCCTCGAAATATGATTCGGGAGCAAGAAGGGGGAGAGTAAACTACTGTTTTTTCGGAGCGAAGTGAGTTTTTTGTTACCACTCAGGTTAAAGAGAGGCGAGACTGTGTAGGCGCCTGACGTCAGCCTGTAGAGCGCGAAAGGTTTAAACAGAAGGCAACCGTATCCAGATGGCAGCGTCGGAGCGGACAGCGGAGTAAGAGACAGCAGAGTGAAAGGGTTTTGGCTCAACGGACTCTGGCGGTAGCGGGACGAATCGAGATAAGACGTATGCATGTGAGCCCAGCTTTCTGTGCTCAGTGTCACATATGGGGGGACCTCGAGTCTCCCAGTCTCCCGGTCCGCCAGATGTGCACCAGGTGTGTCGAGCTGCAGCTCCTAAGGGACAGATTTAGGGAACTGGAGTCATGGAGAGCGGGGGTGGGGTGTGATAAAGAGGATTTACAGAGAGGGGTTCATAACGGGGCCACGGCAAGCAGCCCAAAATCTGTGTTCAACCCCAAATATACTGAGACAGCGGAATCTGTGCTGACACCCCACACAAGCACTTTAGATTATCGCAGTTCAGGAAATGGCTACCTCGACATTAAAATCTGCACACAGCCCGAAATTCGTGTGGATCTCCAAATCCGCTGATGCACCCAAATGTGTGGGTAACTTCAATTCCACCTAAATCTGTGCGCATTCCCATATCGTCATCCATCCTCCAAAATGCAAACATCCTTATACAAGAGAGCACGCCAAAGTCCATGAGTCAAACTCAATGGGAACCCTGCATGTAGCCCAAAATAAGAATTGTTTAAACAGTTCAGATAATGGCTGCCTTAACCTGAAATAAATCACAAGAACAGAGATCAAAATTAATTTAATTATTGTTGTTTCTATAAATGAAACAACTTTCATATTCATGTTCGGAGTGAGAACTCCGAAATGCGTTCGCACTCGCAGATCCATATCATGACACCGGGTTTGAATCCACGTCCCGAACGGTCACTGTTAATTCTCTAATGAATGCGTCTCGTCCCAAACGTCGACTCTGTTCCTCTTCATAGATGCTAAGGACTCCCGGAGCGTGGCAGAAAGCTGTCATTAGCAGGTTAAAGTATATTGAAACGGTATTTTGTAATGAAGGCTGATTGCTGAAGGTAGATGATCAGTTGTACAGCGTAGGATAGAAATAAAAACATATTGTGGAAAATGGAATGGGAGGGTTCCAAGTTACACCAGATATCAGGTGACAATGCTGCGCTCGCGAGGTAGACTGAGAAAGGGCACTCAGCCCCAGTCAGGATAGTCAGTGAATACAAATCAGCTGGGCCCTTTCTGCGGTCGGGCCAGCGATTGACTGGACTGCTCGGAAGGGTGTACTGCCGGGCAGAGGATTTTGTGGTTAATCAAATAGAGGCAAACCCCAGCCCTTTAATGTACATCGTTAAGAATGGCTCGTTCACTTACTTTGCTGCTGACCCTGGGGGCGTTTAGAACTAGAGGGCACAGCCTCAGAATTGAGGGCGTCCTTTTAGAACGGAGATGAGGAGGATTATCTTTAACTAGAGGATTGTAAATCTGTGGAATTCGTTCCCACAGCCGCTGCGGAGGCCAATTCTTTATGCATACTTAAGGTAGAGACTTACGGGGAGAAGGCAGGAGAATCGGGCTGAGAGGGAAAATGAATCAGGCATGATCTGAACACGGAACAGACTCGATGGGAACAAATGTCATAATTTTGCTCCGTTAGATTTTTCGCAGGGTCTGAGTTGATTAAGTTCATGAAACAGGCAAAGAGTACAAGAACAATATGCTGTTTTGTTAGCAATATAAAGACATGCGTTAGGTACTAAAATGGCTGCTGCCATGACAGGAACGCGTAGTGACAGGAACGCGTAGTTGTTTTGGTGGAATGTGTGAGGGAGTGAAAAAGTTAACAGGATGTGCTAAGATTTTGATAACAGAAAGTAACGCTAAACGTTCAAAAAAACAACGACGGTGGAATTAGAGTTTCTGCTATCAATCCTTCGAGAGAGCAGCAGCATCCGAAGTCCGGGCAATTACAGCCTGCATCAAACAGACCTGCGAGAAAGCGACAATGTCTTAGTTCTGGAAAATTACAGCCGGCAGCAAACAGTCCTGTAATAGTGCTGCCGTCCGAGCTCTGGGAAATTACAGTCTATGTCAAACATTCCTCTGATTTACTCTGGCGTTCCGACCACTCTGTATGTCCTGGTCCATCACGCCCATGGCTCTGAATGAACTGGAGTTTATCCAGATTCAACTCGAACACCTTAGGGCGGATTGTTACACAATGCAGCTGTGTGCACTTCCCGCAGGAGTCGTCATCAGGAACTCTGGACGTCTCCCCGCCTTCCACATCCTGCGAGGAGCCTTTTACTTAGACGATGGCGGCCCCGCTTGTCCCTGCCTTCCTTTAATGTGTTCAGTGCCGTTAACACTGGATCAGGGAACCTGAGCGAATTACGTTCTCTAAAGCTTCTTATTTCTCAGAAATGCATTTGCTCTGACGTCCAAAACACCCTGCTTCTGTTTGCTCTCCATCAGATTAAACATTGACCGACAAGACTGTGATGGAATGATGAAGCAAACAGTGGGGATCGAACGGCCTTTCTGCACGATGTCTTATTTTCTTGTGAATCATATCTCGTTTTGACTTTCTTCTATAATCATCAGATATCTGTGCCTTATAGTCTACTTGCCAACATCCAGCAGCAAAGCAGCTTTGCACGGTACAATTGAACCTCCTTCGTTCAGTTTCTGTTGTCACGATCAAATCCCACCCAATGTTTTCAAATTCAGTCCTCTCTATAAACGTGTATTTCTCCGCTACCCTAAATGCGAAAACAATGAGTCTTCCAAGCGTTCTCATTCATCCCAAGTCCTTCCCAAGTTCTTGCAGAGACGCGTCTAATGAGTCTTCGATTTGCAATTGTTTTACCGCTTCACTCTCCACAGAAGCTGCCTATCCTCTCGCCTTCATTTTCGATATGCAGGGTGAAATGCGTGTTTGTGTGTATATCACTTTGCTTACAAATCAGACATTCATTCCGTTCTGAAACACAACTCAGAAGTTGTCAGGATGGCCGGACTCAAACAATGAAAGTATTACCAACGAGATGGAGTGTTCTGGTCTTCATCTGGGGTCGTGGGATCGAATCCCACTCCTGACATAATTTGCCTATAAGCGTAAAATAGAGGTGATGTAATTTCTGCAAAAAAACAACATGGGGTGTTGGGGTGAATTAGAAAACCGGTTGGAAGATAAGGCTTTGTTTTTTGACACTGCTCATCGTATTACAACAGATCAATGTATACCGAATTCTGGGTAAATGATTTCTTCAGAAACAATTTCACGGTGAAGGAACTCGGCCCGAAACGCCGACTGCTTACGTTTTTCCAAAGATGCTGCCTGATCTGCTGAGCTCCTCCTGGCATATTCAGCTATTCAATACAGAATAGCTTTTAAAGTGAAATGATTGGCTGTCAGAATGTTCAATGGATGAGCACGTGACTGTAAATTGGCACCTTTTGATGAAATTTCATATGATATAAATATGATTTCGGAAGTTATAAGAATAAAATCTGGACAATATAAACATATTACATTAAATGCAAAGAATGTTGCAATTGTGGTGGCACAATATAAAACAGAAACGCAGGATTCAAAAGAACTGATGGATGAATGCTTTAGTTCTATATGTTAATGTCTTGGAAGTTGGAATTGATGATCTTACGGACAGGTTTGTGGTCTAGATGAAGATAGGTGGAGGTGCAGGAAATCTGGAGGAAGTGGGAAGCCTATAAAAGGACAGAGGAATATGAGCAGAATGGGCATAGAAGTGGCAGTTAGGACACAGTGTCAGGAAATATATGGTCCTGCACTTGAGCAGAAGACATAAAATGGAAGGTTATTTTCTAATTGCAGAGGAAATTGGAAAATCTGAGGTTCAAAAGGACTCAACGTTGTTCGTCCAGCATTCCCTGAGGTGAATATGCAGGTTGCGGATGTGGTGAGGAATGCCAAAGCGATATTCCCGATCATTTCCAGAGGAGTGGAGTCTGGATGCAGCGATGGAATTTTCTGTTTTTTAAATGCACTATGAAAAGCACCTTGAGAATTGTGAGCAGTTTGGAGCCCTTTGTCTTAGTCAGGGTATACTGTCACTGCAGACGGTTCAAAGGTGGTTTCGAAATGTATTCCACGGTTGAAAGCTTAGTCACGCGAGAAGCATGTAACGGTTCTGGGTCTCTACTCAAGGAAATTCAGGAGAGTGAGTGGTTCGCGCATCAAATCGCCCCTTGTGACGCTTACAGACTACTGGACCGTTTCTCCCCGTGTCACTCATGTCTCCCGTCTGACTAAAGGAAGTGTCTCCCCGTGTCTATCACTCGTGTCTTCCGTCTGACTAAAGGAAGTGTCTCCCCGTGTCTATCACTCGTGTCTTCCAGCGATTTAGACGCTCCTCCTGAATGACTAAACTTAGTTTATTCAGTTACAGCAGCTGCTGATAAATATCTCGTCCCCCCGCTGGAACCAATCTGCGAGACCACTCCCGGAAAGTGGTGCCTTCGGTCGCTCTAATAGAGTGGCAAGTACTCCAGGAAATTTCAAATTCAGAACTGTCAGTGGAAAAGCCGTCTTCGCGTTGCGACATTTTATCAGTTAGTCCCTGTTTCCATTCCTCGAACATTTCAGCAAATGTAGAGTTTCCTGTCGCTCTAGCTGCTCCCAGAACGTAACCTGAAGTGTTTAGACGGGATGCACCTCTCAGTTCCTCCTTTCCTCTCATCAACCTACTTAGTAGGAACATGAACCTTCTCAAATGCAGCTCTGAACACACGGTGAATGGACAAGATGTTCAAAAAGTGTCATGGAGAGACGTGGGGAGTGGACCCAAAAGCACGACACAGACATTGAACAACCAGGCAGAGGTCTAGGCCTGAGATGGAAGCAAGGGAAGAGGAAGAAAAGTCGCTGGACAGGACGGAAGCCCCGGAAGAGACTCTGATTCCGGGCATGGAATCCGAGCCAGAGACTGAACAAGGACCCAGAACGTGGGTCGTGACTCGGGATCGAACTCCAGAACCCCGCGAGAACAAGATAGGGCTGCAGGACGAGGAAAAGCACAGGACTGAACGTGAGACTACTGGACAGAACAAGGGGACCCCGGAACAGAACGAGGGAATCCCAGCAAGGTGCCCCAGGGCTGGGCGAGGCACATCGAAGAAACGAGAACAGAGAGCCGAGGCTTAGACAGGACAAGGATCTAGGACGTGAGTAGGACTGGTCGAGACCCCGAAGCCCTGACTTGGTCGAGGAAGGGACGGGAACGCAGAACACAGACCCTAGTGAGAGACAGGAACATGGAACATAGAGCCGGGACCCCTCCTTGGAGTGTGATGAATAGTTTTGGCACCAACTCTTCAATAGTGACAACTTTCATAAGGACGTGTGACAAGACCTGGATCTAAAATTCAGGGTGCATTCTTACCACACCTGCTGGACACCTCTAGACATCTCTATAACTCTTATCAATCCTCCCGTATCACAATACAAAAATAAAAAAATGCTGTTTGGCTCCGTAATTATTTGCGGTACCTGAATGTTAACTCTTAGTGATTTGTTAACAAGGAACTTCAGGTCTCTCCGAACTGTACAATCTGGCCCCATGTAAATATTGATTTTCTCGGTTTTCTTCCCTCTGGGAATGAATGATCTCAAATAACCCTATATACTGTCCGTCTGCCACATCTTCACTCCTTCACGTCTGTCTGCATCCCCAAACCCTCACTGCGCCCCTCACTACTATCCCTGCCATTCAGCTCTGTACAACAGCCGACATGGATATAATATAGTTCGTCCTCACATCCAAATCTCCACAGAAGACTATGAACAGCTGCGGTTTCAGCCACAGACCCTGAGTTACTCAAATGTTTGAACATGATCCATTTATTTCAACAGTCTGACATTAACCTGCTGACTAATTCTGACCCACGCATATTCTCCAGAACCATATTATCCAGTTTCGCTTATCCGAAACTTTCTTAAGTTCTTCCAATACCACATTTATAATTTCGCAATTTTCCAGCTGTTCGTCCAGTCCTGAGCTCACTCTGACACTGCTGACCCCGTGGGTGTGAATATGGAGACTGGGTCTGTGTCTCTATTGTAGGACAGTGGTGCCGAGGTCAATGGAAATGTTAACCATCTGTGTTTCAGTGTAGCCGTTGTACTGGTAATCTGTGTCTGGGTCTTGAGTTCAATGTGGGATTGAATCTGAATTTCTCTGCTGTCTGAAACTGTGGAACTAATGAGCTGTCGGTGTCTCTGTGCTTTTTAACACACCCTGCGTGTCAGAGAGGAGCGACTGCTCTGGTGCCTCCACAGGAGGGAAAATCGGAGTTGATTGAAGTTTTCCCTGTTGATAGGCGAAGGAAAGTCGGTCAGTGAAGGAGAGGTATATGCCAGACGGTTGTGTGAAGGGGCCATTGCAGCGTGTGCCACTGTCAATCTGTCGGTCTGACCCTCTGTCTTTTTCACACAGTTATAATATAGCATATGATGCTTGTCTTTCTTTCATTCACTTTCATCCATCCTACCTCGATTCATCTCCCAATTTGGAGTCCTATGTTTAATACTTATTGTTGAATATTCACTTTGCAGATCGAGGCATTTCTTTCTTTCCATTCTGGCTGGACTGAGATGCTATTAAGATCCAATTACATCAGCAAAATCTCAAGATTCTTTTCGCAACACTTTGTGTGTGTCGCCTTCCTCTGAGGATTTCCAGCATCTGCAAAGTTTGTCATCTTTAGCACATCAGCATCGTGGTCATGCGAACACGGTCATTCCGCGTGTGTGTGCGTTCATCCAGGATGATGTTGGAAATGGAAAACACCAGGGAGAGAAGTTTTGGTTCGGAAGTGTGGTTGAACTCTGTTCACAAGTAGTTAATTAGCGGAGAAAAAAATGAAATCTGTAAATGTGGCTGCTTCGTGTGTTTATCAATGGAGCTCCGGCATTCTTCTCACTAGGTGAGGAACCGCGGAGGTAATGCCTAGGAATTTAGAAGCGCTTGTCTTCTGTCGCCCCAATATTTACATCAGAGACAATGAATGGTGCTGGATTAACATGATTGTTTAAGTGACTGTAGTCCTCAGCGGCATAATAGTGTCTCTGGAGACTGAAACTTTCTATAAATTAAATGCGTTTTAAATACATTAGCTCAGAGTTGCTGATGGAGCTGTGAATTCAGGAGCAACGCAATTGGCAGTTTATCACGGAAATTGGGTACCCATTCCTTTTGCGGATAGGAGAAGTTCACTATCCTTTTATTTCAGCCTTTGGAATTCTTGGTATGCTGCGGTATCAGCTGCCATTGGTGGGAATTGAAATTAATACCAATATAGTGATTGTTTCTGTCGCTGGTTTCCACAGCCAAGTGTCCATTCCTAGTATTCGGCATTCTAGGAATGGAATCAAAGCCAGCGGCTGTGGATTCTGATATCTGGATCGAAAAATCTGTAAGAAAATAACTGTAAGAATTCAGCAAATCCGCCAACATCGGAAGACCTCAGTGGGACAGGTAGATATCTTCCAGCGGTTTCTGTTCAATAATGTGATGCTCGGGTGTCTATGCTATTGGTCTCGAAGCAGCTCCACTGCATTTGCAAATACTGTGTTTATACTGCCACGGAGATGATGCTAATTGATTGTGCATTGGTGTATGAGAGGTTGTGTGAGGTACATGTCATGATGAAATAATCGAATAGTGGTAACGATTCAGCAAATTTGAGGAGCTCCCTGTTGCAGCAGGAAGATTGAGGGTTTTCAGTAAAACAGCTGTGTGACAGAAAGTGAAGCATTTGCTGGACAACACAATGACGTCGTTGCTGAACAATTAACAAACCCGACGTGTTGATTCATAACTACCAATACTGTGCAATGTATTATGTTATCCATATAACTATAAATACTGTGAAATATATTATAATATATCCACATCTGACACCGCTACAGACATCTGACTGTGTCACCGTGCCTGCTACTGGATGTTGAATTATTCTCCCGGCTTCCCTGTGATGGATTCAGTCGGGGGCGTCAAGTATATCTGAGAGGCTGTATCAGACTCGGCTGCGACTGTTGCCTTAGTCAAAGTTCTGATGTGAAGTCGGCGAGGTGGCAAATGCTGGAATAGGAAACAAACACGGGAAATACTGGAAACACGAAGCCTCAGGCAACTTGTATAGAAAGAGTAAGAGAAAGTCGTGTCATGGGGGCTCTCTGAAAACAGCTCTGGAAATACACATTAACTGCTTTCCCACATATTCTATTTTTGTCTGGATGAGTGGTTCCGTGAATTCCTGTTTCTGTTGTGTCCTTCGGCTGTTCTGTCGCTGACAGGGAGTCACAGAGAAGCTGATGATTGTTTAATGCAAGAATCCCGCCATCGGCCTCCGAATTGATTCATTTCATTCATATCTGACGCGGATGAAGCCGATAAAAATGTTCCAAATAGTACTGCCTCTTCATATTTTTGGTCATCAGAAAGGAATCCGAATTCAACTCATTTGACTTTATTTTAATGTGTAAACTCAGCCAGCTCCTGACCCTCTCTTCTCCCTTCTAAAGCTGAATGCAAAAATAAAATGGGAGTATTACCTGATCCCCGAAAACTGCGGCAATGGGTTTTACTCAGTATTTTCTCAATTTCCTATTTCCGCTCTCTCTTCAGCGAACTTGGTGGCGATTGTGATCCTGTCCCGGGATAAGTGCGGTCTCTCCAAATGTGTAATTCTCTACCTGGTGGGAATGGCAGCGGCCGATCTCCTGGTCGTTATCTCGCTTCCGCTCATGATGTGGACTGCTTGGCTTTATTTTCGCCGATCATTCCTGTTCATCACTCCTGTGTGCAGTATCGCTAGATGACTGAATTGTGCGAACACTACTGCCTCTGTCTGGCTGACTTTCTCTTTCACCGTCGATCGATTTGTGGCTATTTGCTGTGAGAAGCTGAAAACAAAATATTGCACCGAGAGAACGGCGGCTGTGGTTATCGGGACAGTCAGTGTTCTGGCCTGTTTGGAGAGTGTCCACTGGGACTATGATAATAATTGATGGTATCCCCTGGTATTGTGTTCTTACAGCGAGCTACAGAAACTCTCCATCATGGGTGGCATTTGAGACGTTTCACCGCATTTTTACCCCTTGTGTCCCATTCTTTCTGATTTTGCTGCTCAATATTCTGACTGTTAGGCGGATTCTAGTGGCCAGTCGAGCCCGCAGGAGGATCCGGGGACAAAAGAGTGGAGAGAATGAGAAGGACCTGGAGATGGAGAACCGACGCAAATCCATCGTTTTGCTCTTCAGTATAACCGGTAGTTTCGGATTGTTGTGGGTAACACGTTTGGTATTTTACATCTATCGACGGATTTCAAAGAGTTTTGTTAATTATTCTGTCACGAATCCCGTTTACATTATAGAAGAGACATCGGGAATGCTGAAGATCTTCAGTTCCTGCACTAACACGTGTATTTACGCCCTGACTCAAAGCAAATTCCGAGAGGATCTCAAGAATGTGGTGAAATACCCAATCAGTCGGATTTTGAAACTCATTAAAATATAGAAATAAATGCTATGCAGTAGTACAATTCATCTGCCTTCATGCTCCTATTCTGTACTCCCACTTGTAATAAACAGAAACAATATGATGAACAGAGGTTCAAACAAAGCAGGAGAAATCTGTCGATGCTCGAAATACAGAACAACACACAGAAAATCATGAAGGTTGTCGGCCCGCATAGTTGAATGTTTACTCTTCTCCAAAGTTGCCATCCATCTGCTGAATTGCTCCAGCATTTTGTGTGTGTTGCCTTACAGTTATACAACAAATATGTACAGTCAATCGCAACGGCACCACTAGAGTCAGCATCCCAGAAAAATCCCCTTTGCATCTCACCCTCGTCCCGTTTAAGTTGTGCCTTGAGACGAAACTGTCAACCCTTCTTCCCGATTCTAACAAAACAACTTGATATGGAGTATACTTCCGTCGGTATTAACCACTCCTGCTCCCATCATTACCCGTCCTTTACTTCACAGTGATTTTCTCCTCTGTCCCTACCTGCAGCTTTTCCTTCTGTTTACCGATTTGAACAAACAGTATCAGAATGTTAGCCCTCAAAGGGTAGGTGGAAGGGGAGGGGTGTTGAGTGGACGAGGCGATGCTGTAAACCTAAGAACAAAAGACACAGCGAAGCGAAATGGGAACTGATATGAACTAATCCGACACAAAGTGCTGGCGAAAGTCTTCAGCTCAGGCAGCAGAATTGGAGAGGGAGGAAAATAAATCCAATTCTGATGAAAGGTCTCTGCCCAAAACGTCCACAGTTTACACGTCCACAGATGCTGCCTGGCCTGCAGAGATCCTCCAGCACTTTGGAATTCTAGAGTCTGCAGATTGTCTCTTGCTTCTGACTGGTCTAATCTTAGTCAGTGTCAACGAGATATTGGACTACGCCAACGCAGAACTGACCTTGGACAAAGAGCAAGTAAAGAATGGTTGAAAAGGACAGTGTGACAGAAACAGAATCTTGATAATTAATGGAACAAAGGTTCAGCTAATTTTGAATTGACGCAACTGGGAAATTGGAGGGTCTCTCTAAACAATCACGATCGGTGATAAATTATTTATACAATTAGAAAGATGTTGGGAGTAGCGGCAGTTTGTATTCAGTTATTACATTCACCAGAGAAAGCTGATTTGAGGTATCAATCTTAGTCCTTCAGGGGTTGGCCCATGATGTTTATTAATTTTAATCGTGAGCGGGTAATATCGAAGTATAAACTCTAAATATAAGCCTGGTTAAGACGGGTAATAAGTGATAAGGATAATCCGGGGAATTGTAAAACAGTGACTACTGCCATCAATGGAGGCTAAACGTTTGAAGGGGATTCTTCACGACAGGTTTGACAAATAATTGGAGAAGCATAATCACAGGCAATCAACTGGCTTTGTGAGGGGAATGTCATAACTTACGCAAGTGAATGACTTTCTGAGAGAGTGACAAAACAAATTAATGAGATGGATGGAATTGAGAGAGGCGTTTGACAAGATCCTCCACAATAGCTCGATCGAGAACGTCGGGAGGCATGGTGAGTTTGGGGCTGGCAGTTGATGGGGCGTTTCCAAAAGATCTGTTTTGGAGCCCTGCTTTTTCTGATATTTGTAAATGACTTGAGAGAAGAAGTGGATATGTGGGTTTGAACTCGCAGTTTGGGGCTCCACGTAGCATCGCGGTTAGAATCAGACGATTCCAGCTCGGGGCGATGGAAATCGGAGTTCATTCCTGTGTTTTTTTCTGGAAGGAATCTGTACATCCTCTCTGTGATATTCATGGGTATTCTCACAAGTTAAGCGAGAGGAAAAAAACTTAGCGATTAGGCAAGGGTAAAATTGAGGTTACTGGGCGTCGTCATTATTTTTCGCTTCATCTCTAAATGAATCAATGACATCTGTATGGTGTTGTGGATAGTGTAGAATGTCCGCACAATAAAAAGATCCTACACAATAAAAATTCAAATTGGATTACAGTGTATATATATGAGAAATTTGATCGCAGTGTGGAGGAACAAGAGAGTCGTGCTATGCAAGCATATAGATCCCCCAACATTTCCAAATAAGTTAATTGAGTGGTTCCGAAGGCTCAAGGCTGAAGAACCAGCAACTCCGGATTAGTGAGCTGACGAGGGAAGAGATGTTACGGAAGTACAGGTAAATGTGTGACTGACGGTTTGTGCAGGAGGTCATCGTATGCACACGTTATTGGACTCTCTTCCAGGTTTGGTACGACTGGTGTTATGAGCATGGGCTTTACACCTGGACCGAAAGGGATTTAATGCTTTAACTGGGGAGTTTGATGCAGCTGCCCTGGCATTAACATGTGGTGTGCGCAGGCCTGCTGTTGTGGGGTGGGCGAAGGTGTAGGAACGAGAGAAATTAGCAAGTAGCATTGAGCAAAAGGTAGAGACGAGATCAGAGAACGCCAAAATGAAGACCAGACAGGACCAAGTTAATTATCCCAGTGGCTCCAAGGCCGAGGTCAGTTTACGTCAGAAAAGGTGTGTAACACTTAAGACAGAGGTACTTCGAAACTGGATTAATACGTAACGTAGTGAGCCTACTATTACAGCGATCTGGTTCAGAGCAGAAAATGGCTGTCCCGACATTAAAAGCCCTCACGCGCCCCAAAATCTTTTTGCAGATCGGCGACACGCCCAGATCTGGTTGCCACCCAAATCCGTGTGAAACCCCATATTTAATAGCAAACCACTAAATATGGGCGCATCACTAAAATCCGCGTGCACCCACAAATCTGCGCACATTAAATTATCCAAGCGAAGATTCACTCCAAACACAAAATGGCAACTTGGGCATTGAAATATCCTCACGCATCCCAAGTTCCGGCACAGGCAGATCCGTCTGAACCATCATATACACCCACAAAAATTTTCAACTCCCGTATTCGTCGACACACCCCTAAATCTGCTCAGTCCCCAAATACATCCACAGACCCATATTGCAGCACACATCCCTAAATCTGCGCAGGTGTGCAAATGCGTGTGCAGATCCATTTTCTAGAACTCACCTAAATCCATGCGCATCCTTGGATTCATACCCTCCCCAAGAACGTGTGCACTCCCGTATTCGCCGATCTAAACTAAATATGCACAGTCCTCATTCAGTGTGCACTCTAAACCTGTTGAAACTGCCATGTGCACATCAGATTTCCCCAGAGCAAGAATCACGTCAAAAACTTGTGAAGTTGGGGTCCTCGTAGTCAATAATCTGCGCGCAGGTAAAAATTTGTGTGCGAACCATGTTCCGCCAAACACAGCCAAATCTCTATGTATCCCAAATACATGTTCACACCCATCTTTGAAAACACGCTCCGAAATCTGCACATATCAGCAAATCAGTGCGCTGTGCAATCACACTGACACACCACATTTATTAGATTTTCCAGAACAAGAATAATTTCAAACCGTTAAGCAAATGGCTGTTTCGGCATTAAAATTCCCACATACCCCTAAATGCTATTTGAACTGTAGATCGGCTGAGAGTCGTAACTCTCAGTTAACCATAAACACGCGTGCGCCCCTATATTCGACAACGTACGCCTAAATAGGTGCAGATCGTAACATACGCGTGCACCCTGAATTCCAGAATAGATCCCTAAATCTACCACAACTCCGGATTCATGTGCATTCCCAAACACTGTGAACCACACATTCCAAAAGGCACCCCTAGATTACGCACAGTCCCCAAAACAGTGTGGACTACAAACCCACTGACATCCCTACATGCAAATTAAACTAATCCAGAGCAAAGTTCATTTCAGTCAGTTCACAAAATGGCAGCTTCGTCATTCAAAATTCCACATGAAAAACCAAGGTTTATTTGTGTGCAAATCCTGATCCGCCAACGCACCAAAAACGTATTCCGAACGTAACTCCTCACATAATCAGTACATACCCAAATAAGCTGACACCACACATACAAAATAGATTATTCCAGAGCAGGAATAATTTCAAACAGTTCAGTAAATGTCTGTTTCGACGTTTAACATTTTCACACACACCAAAATGCAATTTCAAAAGTAGATAGGCCGACAAACACAATGTAATGCGCAGCCCCAAATCTATGTGTTCCTTCATATTGGATAACACACCCATAATTCTGCGCACATCAACAAATCTGTGGCCAACCCCATATTCAGGTAAATAGTTTTAAATCTGCGCGACTCCCCAAATCCAGGTACACTCCATTATACTGTTTGCAGTCCCGTATTTGCCGACATACACCTGAATCTGTGCATTTTCCGAGTCAGTGCGCACCCCCATATTTGATAAAACACCCCTATATCCCTGCGCATCTCCAAATCCATGAGCACCCCAAAGCAGAGTGCACCTCCATATTCGCCGAAGCTGCCCTAAATCTGAGCATTTGCAATTGAGTTTGCACCCAAATCCGCTGACACATCCACATGATCATGAGGTTATCATTTCAAACTGCTCAGACTATGACCGCTTTTTATTTTATTAAGTACGATCGTGAACAATAACCAGATCAGAAATGCTGATCAAGTCAACTAGTTCCCAAAGGGAAGTCTGATAGTCCAGTTAGATGGTTCTCTGCTGCTCGGCGATAAAACACAAAAAAAACAACATGTACATTATATCAATGGTAGAAATACTGGAACCATGATGATCATGATGAAGTAAACTGGAGACAGACATTTATACACATGCTGCCCTCCATAATTCAAAGAGATTGCAGTATAAGGTTGCAGGATAACAAAATGTGACAGGAGCACGTGGCACAAAAAAACTATTCGCTACCGGGAGAAAACAGCATCTGTTTTTTCCACACTGTCTCAAGCAGATTAAGGACTAAGTCCAGCCGGAACATAACTGGGTAAAGATATGGGCCTCAACATTAAAAATCCGCACGCATCCCAGAATGCGTGTGCAACCCCAAATTCGCAGAGACACAGGAAACTGTGGTAACCTACTAATCTATGTGCATCCCCAAATCCAAGCAGACTGTATGTGCTTGAGAATTACGGAGCAAGAGTTACTTCAACGGTTCACAAAATGGCTGGTTGCAGCATAAAATAACAAGATTGTTGTTGCAAGTTCAAAGCGCATTTATTTTTAAAGTATCTATAAATGAAACAACCTTGAGATACGTCACAACTCCCAAATCCGCAAAAATTACAGAATTGTGAGAAGCCAGATTCCATGTGCACTCAACCCGCTGAAAACCGCATATGCACATTAATTTATCTCAGCATAGGAAACATTTTAAACAGTTAATCCCGAATCCGTCTGCTCCCGTATATTGGACAACACAGCCTAAACCTACGCACAGCACCATTTCAGTGTGCATCCCATACTCGAGAACAGACCGCTAAATCTGCACAATTGCCAGCTAGAACTGCATCAACATATTTGAGAAGGTAAACTTAAATATGCGCAATGCACGATTCAGTATGCACCCTAAACCCGCTGACACCTCTCACATTCACACCAGATGTTCCCAGAGCAGGAATCATTTCAAACATTTCAGAACGTGGCTGCCTGGACTAACATCGGCACACAGCCGGAAATTCGTGATCAACTTCAAAACCGCTGACACAACGAAAACTGTGATTAACGTGAAATCCACGTGTTCCCCCATATTCGACAACGTACACCTAAATCTGTACGAATTCCCAAATCCGTATACACCCCAAAATATACGCGCATCTTCACATAACAGCGCACCCCATACCCCTTGTGTGTGTGTGTGTGTGTGTGTGTGTGCGCGCGTGTGTGTTTGTGCGTGTGTGCGTGTATGTGCGTGGCGTGTGTGAGAGTGTGTGTGTGTATGAACCCGCTGAGAAACCCAAATGCATGTTCGATTATCTCAGAATAAGAGTAATTTCAAATTGTGACATATTGGCTGCCTAAACAAGCAAAAAGAAAGCCCAAGGACAGATGTCGAAGTCCAAATTACATTTTTTGTTGCTGTGTCTATAAATGGAACAACTTTGAGATTCGCCACACCTTCAAATCCAGACACAGCAAATCTGTGAGAACTCCGAGATCCGTGCTCACCTCAAAATCCTTGTGTACCCTCATGTCAATGTACAACTTGAAACCCGTGGACACACCGACTTGAAAACTAAATTATCCCAAAACCATTTCTCGAAATGACAAAATATGCGTACACCCGCAAATCGGCACACTGCCAGCAAATCAAATTACGATGCTCCTCAAATCCAGCGACACACCCAAATCTGTGTGCATCCCCAAATTTATTAAAAAACATTCAAAGGAACAGGATATATAAGTCAATTGTGGTATGATAAACTGGATTTGCAGTTGACACCTGGGTTCAGAGCGTGAGCGGACAGCGAAGTAGTTCATGAAAACTTTCAGCGTCAGTGAAGCACCTGGAAAAACGGTCCGAACGTTTTGCAGTTGGAATCTAATGTTGCATTGCATCCAGATGGGATCAAAAATACTTTGCACTTTGGCCGGACCTACCTGAGTCGACTTATACAATAAACAGTAGGGAATTGAGGAATGCGGGAGAGCAGAGGGATCTGAGAATACAGTCCATAATTCCTATGTAAACTCATTGGATATACCGAAATTAGCACGAAATTAGCCAGCTGAGCGCACAAATCTGTGCGCAGCCCCGATCCAAGTGCACCAAAGTATTTTAAAAAAAAACATAAAATATGTGCAAACATATTTGACATACATATCCTTACATCTTTGTGCTTCTCCAAATTATGGTGCATCCCTTAACCAATGTGCACCAAACCCAAGTTCCTCGACCACGTCTGTGCGCAGCAACAAATCCGTAAGCAACCGCCACATGAGTTGTGGATTGGATGATCGTTGAGAAAGGATCATTTCAGAGAGCGCACAAGGTTGCTGTCATAAGGCAACAGCCTCGAAATTCCTCATCCCTCCAAATCTATAGATCCACCGGTGACCAAGTGACAGGACCGGGATATTCGTCACATCACTACTGCGCACATACACCAAAATTCATGTGTTATACTAAATCCGCCGAGACACCCGAATCTGTGCTCATCTACTAATCCGTGTACACCCCACGTTCCAGAGCACACCCCTAAATCTGCCGCATGGCCAAATCCAGGAGCAGCGCCAAAACTGTGTGCACTACATATTTGACTATTTTGCCTTAAGTCTGTGTGATCTTCAATTCAATGGGCGTCGCAAACCCGCTGACACCCTTACGTACACCGTACAGTATCACAGGGCAAGAATCATTTCGAACAGTTCTCAAAATGCCTGCCTCCCGCATAAAGTTACAAGAATGCCGGTGAAAAGTTCAAGGTGCATTGATTCTGAAGTTATCTCTGAATGAAACAACCTTCAGATATCTAATAATTCCGAATCACTAAATCTGTTCGCATCCTCAGATCAGTGTGTGAGGGCATATTTGCCGAAATCTGTAAACATCCACATACTGGCCTGCACGCTCCTAGATCAATAAGCGTTACAAATAACTGTTTACCTCTATAATGCCGGACACGTCACAAAATCTGTTCGCATCCCCAGACTGGTGTGTGAGGGCATATTTGCCGACACCGCCCGAAATCTGCGCAATCCCAAAAATCAGTGCTCTCCCCATACACGCTGACTCCCCAACATGCATAATAGATTATCTCAGAGCAGGAATCATTTCAAATCGATCAGAAAATGGCTGTTTCGACATTAAAATCAGCACGCATCGCGAAATGCATCTGCAACTCCAGACCGTTTGACACACAGTAATCTGGCTGTAACCTGTGCACCTCCATATTAGACAACAGACCCCTTAATCTGCGCATATTCCCAAATCCGTATTCAACCATAAATCTGAGCGAATGACCAAGTAAGAGCTCACCCTAAATCCATCTGCACCCCATTCCTGACGACAAACCCACATGCACGCTGGATTATCCGAAATCACGAGTCAGGTCAAACAGTTCACAAAACAGCTGCACGTTCAAAAATCTAAATCAAAGTTCCAAGTTCTGTTATTAAAGTATCTCTCAGTAAAACAACCTTGTGATACGTCACGTCCCCCAATCCACCGCCACCCAAATCCTTGTGTACCCAAACTCGCCGCGCACTTGTTAACATCTCTGAGAACCCCTAATCCGAGTCCGCCCCTACATGTACAATTATTTATCCTGGAGCAAGTATCCGAATTTCTGTAAAAGAAACAATTTGAATTTTGGCATCATACCCAATTCCTCCGACATCCAAAAATCCACGTGCACTCCCAAATCTGTATTCAGCCCAAGTGGGTGCGCACTCCGAACGCGTCAAATCCTCCCACTTTTAGATTAGATTATCAGAGAGGAGAAATAATTTCAAATAGTTCATAATGTAACAAACTCCAACTTAAAAGTCACAGCAAGAGCAGAGTAGAAAACTGAAAGTGTATTTATTAATAAAGAACTTTCAATGAAACAACATGAGATTTGCCAGGACCCTAAATCCAAAGACTCCCCCAGATCCGGGATCATCTAAGATCGTGTACACCACCAAACCAGTTGACACCCAGGTATACTTATTTGATTTTCCCAAAGGAAGAGGCACTTTTGAGTGTCAGCATTCACCTTATAGAAATCGCGAGGACATTGAGCAGCTACTATTAAAGACACTATAAATGAAATTACTTTGAGATTCACCACAACCCCAAATCGACCGACACCAAGAAATTCATGTGCACCTATATAGGTCGACACACACTTAAACCTGATCACATACCCAATCGTCAGGCACCCATGTCCATCCCAAATTCATACTGACGTCTTGTGCAACCTCCCAATCAGAAAGCACCATCAAATACGTATGTGGTTCCAAATCCACCCATCACGTACTCGCCGAAACTCTCCTAAAGAGTCCAAATCTGTATGTACCCCCAAATCCGCTGTTTTCACTAAATCTGTTCGCATCGCAAATCAGTTGCCACCCGAAGCAGCCCTAAATCTGCGTAAACCCAAAATCGATGCGCACCCCAAACGCGCTGAAACCCGAGATGCATAATGGATTATCCCAGACAGGCAACATTTCAATCAATTCAGATAATGTCCGGCTCGAGGTTAGAAAGCCATATGTGCGCAAAAATCCGTTTGCAGATCGGCGACACACCGAAATCTGCGTGTCAACCCAAATCCGTGCAGCCCCATTTTCAAGACTACATCCCGAACTGTACACTGATCACTAAAATCCGTCCGCACCCCGAAATCTGCGCACATCCTTATGTACGAGAGCACCCCACAGGCATATTAGATGACCCAGACGGATAATCATTGCAAACACAAAATGGCTGTTTTAACAGTAAAAAATATACGTATCCCAGAGTCCCTACATAAGTCACCACATCGATATGCGCTCACAAAAACGTGAAGACTCACATATTCGCATTTTTGCTATCCCTAAAAAGGTGCGCACCCTTATATCGGAGCACTCCCCTAAATCAGCTTGCAACCCTCCTAAATCCATGCACAACCCCAGATCCATATGAATCACAAGACCATGTGTAACCCATATTCGACGACAAAAAATAAAATTGCGCAATCGCCAATTCTGTGCGCACCCGAAACCCGCGGACTCCGCTGCGTGTACATCAGATTTTCCAAATTACAATTGAGAAAATGGCAGCCTCGAGATTAATAACCCGTACGCAAATTTTGAAATGCCATCTCACCAAATCTATGTCTCATGATCGAAAAGGCAACACAAATCATCGCTCATCACCATCTGCATCGTCGAGTTGGTGCGCATTACCAAATCCATGCGCAGCCCAAACACGCTGACAACCCCACATTCATTTGTACGGCTGGTTGTACACAGATTTTGTCATCTTGTGAATGTCTGAAGGTATTCAGTTGAGATAATCTAATTAGCGTGTGTGTGTCCACGGTTTTGAAGTTGAGCGGATGCTCAAATCACGTATTCTCACGTATCTGGGGTGTCTGGGGTTTGGAGGTGTGCCGACTCTCAAAGTTGTTTCATTTAGATCACGTGAATAATAAATTTAATTTGAAATTTGACATGAAGTACTTCCTCTGGGATAACCCAATGTGCAAGTGGGTTTCTCCGCGGGTATGATTTTCTCATTGATTTTAGGGTGCGCTCCGAGTTGAGGCGGTGCACATATATGAGGCGTACATGGATTTGGGATAGTGGACAAGTGGGTGCAAACACGGAATTGGGGTGAGATAAAGATTTGGGTGTGCTGGCGGATCTGAAGTTGCACATGATTTTTGGGCTGTGTGCGGATTTCCATGTCGCAGCATCCATTTTCTGAATTCTTTAAAGGATTCTAAACTGCATGTCGGGATGTTTTTGATCTTGGGGTGCGCACTGAACTGGGTCGCACAGATATTGGACAGTGTCTGAGAATAAGGGGTGCACACTGCTATGGTGTGAACTTGGATTTGGGAATGTGCACAGATATAAAGTTGAGTTCACAAATAAAGTTAAGTCCTCATTTGAGCAGTGATTTCGGGTGTGCGTAGATTTAGGGTTTGGCTGCAAATATGAGCAAGGATTTGGGGATACGCACCAATTTAGGGGTCTGTAGTCAATCACGGGGACGTAATTAGATGTTATGATGTTCGTATATTCCGGGGGCTGTTTGTTTACCAATCAACAGTTGGAATTGTAATTTCGAGTGGTGCGAATTTCAAATGTCGAAACAGCCATTTTCTGAACTGTTTCGAATGTATCTTGCTCGGAAAAATCTCATGGGCATGTGGGGGTCTCAGCGGGTTTAGGGTGCGCGCTGCATTGGGTATTGGATATTGCTTTTCAGCAAAAATTGCACAGGGTCTCGGGGTGCACAGGCATGAACACGGATTTTGGGGTTTGTTCTTGAATATGGGGATGCGCTCGTATTTGGCGATAGCAGATCTGAGGGTTTGTCGGCGAATATGGAGTCGCCACGTTGCTGTGGGTCTATCTGGGAGTTCATAAGGATTTGAGTTGATCTGTGTGCGTGGGCGGATTTGGTGATGTGCTCACGACCTTTGGGATGGGTGGGGCCTTTAGTGTCAAGGCAGCCATTTTGTGTTTGAAATGATTCTTCGTTTGGGTCATCAAATGTGCGTCCTTACTTGGGGAAGTGCGCAGATTTTGGGACTCACACTCAGTTTCCAGATACGTGAATACTGCTGCTGAGTATGAGGGTGCACATCAATTTGACCATCGTTGACCATGATGATAATGTTGTTGTCTCTGGTGCCTTAACACTGGCCAGTGTGATAATGTAACCGCGTGTCCCGGTCATTCACAGGAATGCATTCATAAGACACCCATATTGTATCTTCCTCCCCGTGCATAGAATTCAACTGGAGATTTACCCAACTCCTTGAGTCGGCTGAATCAAAGGCACCAGTATATGCAGTCTTGTAAGCTGTACATTACTGCCCCATATAACTGAATTCCTAACAAAACGGGGGGGGGGGGTGATTAGTCCAAGTGCTGGAGAAACTTATCAGGCGAGGCAGCATCTATGGAAAAGAACGCAGTCGACGTTTCGGGCCGAAGCCCTTCAGCAGGACTGGAGGAAAAAAAAAGCAGAGGAGTAGATTTGAAAGTTGATGTGAGAGGAAAGAGAAACGCCAGACGACAGGTGAAACTTGGAGGTGGATAGATGAAGCAAATTGCTAGGCAGTTGGTTGCAGAAAGAGACAGAAAGCAATGGATGGAAGAAACAATAGGGTAAGGGGAGTAGGACCATACAGAGGCTATGACGGGCAAGGAGATATTAAGTGAGAGGGACAAAGGGAAGGAAAATGGTGAATGAGAGGTTTGAGAATGCAATGTTCATGCCATCAGGTTGAAAGCTAACCAAACGGATAATAAGCTGTTGTTCCTCGCACCTAAGTGTGACCTTATCGTGACGGTGGAGGAACTCAGGGATGGACATATCGGAATGGGAATGGGAAGTGGTAATAAAATGGGCGTTTTACATAATCCCAGAAAATAAACATTTCGAGTAGTACACATGATGGCTTCGTAAATTATTGTGCTTGGCAAATTTGTAGTTGACGTCCTAAGTCTGCTCTATCCCCAAATTGGCGCGCACTCTAATCACTCTGACACGTCCCAAAGCATAATCTTAGAGTGGGAACCATTTTAAAGAATTCAGAAAATGCCGGCTTCGACATTAAAAATTCACATATACCCCAAAATTAATTTGGAGATCAACCACTACGCAAAAGTGTGGTTGTACAGCAAATCTGCGTGGAGTCACATATTCACCCTCGCTCCCCTATAGCGGCGCAATCCCAATTTCAGTCTGACCACAAGCCCGTTGACATGGGCACATGCACATTAGATGTTCACTGAGCAAGGATCACTTCAAGCAGATCACCAAATTGCTGCCGCCACCATAAAGTATCAAGAATACTGTTGAACATTAAAAGTATATTTATTACGAAAGTAGCTGTAAATGATGCAATATTTAGACAAGTCACAACTCCAAATCCGCAGAAACCAAAACTCTGTGAGATCTCAGAATTCCAAAAACATCTCTATAAATCTGCGCAATCCCCAAATCAATGCGCACCTAAAATACGCTGTCACCTCCAAACGCATAATGGATTATTTCAGAGCAGGAAAAATTTCAAACAGTTCAGAAAATGTCTGTCTCGACATTAAAAAATCCTCACAAATGCCCCAAAATTGTTTACAGGTCGGCAGACACAATTAAATTTGCTTCTCATCACAAACCCCTGTGTATCCTCATACTCAACAGTACACGCATAAATATGCACAGATCACGAAAATCCGTGTGAACCCCCAAATCTTCGCAAATCTCTAAATAAGAGCGCACCCCAAAATGCATGTACACCTCAACGCACACATTGGATGGTTTCAAACAGGAGATGGCTACCTTGACAGCAAAAACCCCAGGCATCTCAAAATCCATGAGGACACCTCCAAATCCGTAGACATATCAAGATCACGCCAAATCTGCCTGAAGCCCCAGATACACCCACAAAAACGTGGATATGGGGTGCTTACGTACTTGGGGTAACATGTTTCGGGGGTGTGCATGGGTGCATAGATTAATATATTTGTGTAAAATGTAAATTGAAGAAAACATGAAGATAATCACAAATGATGATTCAGTGCCAGATTTATGGGCGAACTTTGTAAAAGTGTAAGAACCTTACGTTCTCACACTGTAGTAGAGACAGGCAGGTACAGGATGAATTATTTAACTAGACTGCCCATTACTTGGCAGCATAAAATATTTCTTCATAACTTTCGTCTGACCTCAGGCAGCTTTGAGATGCTCACAAAATTCTCTTACATCAGCAAAATCATGCACACAATCCTCAGCAGAGATGTTCCTGTTCTCATTGTGTGTTGCCTTGGACCTCCAATTTAGGCAGATTTTCTTCAGTTTGTGCAACAGTAACATGGTCATTTGACCGTTGTCACCCGACCTTGTTCTCTTTTTCGTATCTCTGCTGGTGTGTGTGTGTGTGTGTGTGTGTGCGTGTGTGTGTTTCTGATAAGAGACAATTTAAATGGAATTTACGGCGCGGTGGCGGAGTAATTCAACGGAAGGTGTTTGAGAGGGAAAAGGAGCAGCCACGATGAAACGACGGAGCAGCCTCAATGCGCTGTACGGCCTCCAGCTCCAATATCATATAGCCGGACAGTATGAAGAGTGAGAAATGAAGTTAAATGTGTGAGCGAGACATGGGTTAAAATCAGATGAGACTTTATAATGCAACGCTGAGGATTACGGAATGTGAAAAGAACAGAAAGCATTGAGTGGAAACGCAGAAAAGGGGGGAATGCTTGGCAAATCAAGGCAGTGGAAGAATATTTGGGTACCCAGTGAGAGGAATGTTAGGTAATGGAAACGTAGAACGAGTGAAACAGTGCGTATTAGGAGGCTGTGGCATGGAGGTAAGGTGAATTGTTGCTGAAGGGGGCGAAGAAGCAATAAACGGGGGAGGTGATCATCCTGATATTGAAGAGGTCAATGTCATGGTGTTGCAGACTTAACCAGGCGGAAACGGAGAATTTGATTCTCTGGTTTGCGTTTTCCCTCACACTGGAAGTGTTGGAAGTCAAAGACAGAATGGCCGCTGTAAGCACTGGAAAGGAAATAAAACGATTCTCAGCCGAAAGCTCCACATGACCTTTATAGAGTAAGGCTCATAAAGCGCTCATACATTCTTTCTTTTTATTTCAACGATGTGGAAGAGGCCGCATCTGTGACACAACGCTTTTAAAATCAATTCCGACACATGAAAACAATCATATCATAAAAAGGATTGAGTGTTCTTTCCACTTCCATTGCTGCATTTATTAAAATCTTTCCAGCTATTATACTGGAATGTTATTAATATGCGGTAATGCAGAATGGCTAGAACACGCTGAGGCAGATGATTAAATAAACAACACCAGCTTGATAAAACGTGTAGAACTGTGGAGGTTTGCTCAGAGAAGCGATAGGGTGCGTTAAACCCCGGAAGGTGTGTCCACACATTTTCGGAGACAAATGCACGAAATAAGTGTACCGTAAAAAGCGGAAGAGCATTACTAAACAGAGCGATCTTGGGTTACAGGTCTATAGCTCACTCAAACGTGGTGTGCTTAGACTCTAAGGCTTATTCTGCTCTATTGGTCAAGGTGTTGAGTGCAAAAGTTAACAAATCAGAGCACCGCTATACAAATATTTAATCTGCTGCACTTGGATTATTGTATGTACGTCTGATAGACAGCTCAATCGTATTTAAGAGCTTTGACAAATGGGATGAAGAGTTTCATCATGATTCTACCTGATTAGAGAATGCGAGCCACGAAGATATCTTCGAGAAATTTGGATTACTTTTTTTCCAGGAGAATCAGTGGCTGCCACACGATCAGTTAGAATGATAGAGAAAACGCTAAAAAGTTGAAGTCTGTTATATAGTTTAGCAATGTGAAAGTTTAGGAATAATCGATTTACTGTGAATTTCTGTGGTTGGCGGCATGACTGAGCATGAAGCAAAATGGACCGTTTGAGGTAGTTTATTTTTCTGAATCAATGTAGTTTGCGCCTCGTTCCCAATTATCGGATGTCTGATAGATGCCGATGAAGTAGCAGTCGTGTAGCCGCAACTGAAAGCAGACAGAACGTGGAGTGAGGACAACGAGATGGATCCCGGGCATTCAGGAGCAGACTGTTTATGTTGGTGGCAGCTGGAATGGCCAGTTCGTGTATTGCCTCTCCACTTCTCTACGTAGGTTAAAAAAACTGAGGCGCAATGGCCAGTTTGTCAGACGGTCGAGGCGCTGCTGTATAACAAGATATAATTTTCCCAGGAGTTTTCCGGGCAAGCATTCCACGAATTGTGGTTAACGGGGTTACTGGGTGCAAAGCCGTAGTTATAGTCAATGAATCAATATCACATTCATTGCAGAAGTGGAGATGAGGACCTATTTTCATAAGATGCGATCGACAAATTTCACCTCCGGATAAATTTGGCGAAATCCACCTTCAAACTGGCCGGACAGAAACTCTGACGGTCTTGCTGAATGAGCTGGACTGAAGGAAATCGGATCAAATACGTGAGTAGTAGATTTGGAGCTGATTACATTTGAAACTATATGACATTTGCCAGAATTCATAGGTATACTGCAATCTCGAGTCATCGAGAAATCGAAATTACTTCTCCTTAATTAACCACGGAATGTCACAGCAATGATTTCATTGTGTTGTAATATTTTACTGAGTATATTTATAGCCCGTTTTCGTCACACAAACTGTATTAAACCAAAAGTCCTGTGAATGTACTTCCTCAGTGCGTATTTCCCAGATATTACCTGTATCACACGGAGACACAAGATTGTCAGCGAAAATGCTGGACTGATACAAAAGCATTGAGGGAATCTTGTACATCATCATTCCCGTCATTGGAGTTCCTGGTAAACGAATAGAGCAATTTACCTTTTGTAGCTTCTGGTTTTAATAGATAATGACCAGTAATGATTTTCTTTATAACCCTCTGAATCGACTGTTTTTAGGAACAATAAACAATGCTAAAATTGTTATTCCGCTTATTTGCTATTGTTTTAGATGTTAGCGCTGAAACCAGCATGTCATGTATTAAGCTACCGACCGGTATATCTTTGGCATTTGGGAGGAAACAGGACCAGCCGCAGGAAACCCCAGCGGTCACGGCGAGAACGTCCAAACTCCTGACAGACTTCGCTGGAACGCTGCTGGTGCTATGGCAACGTTTCGCTACTGCACCACCGATAAGTTCCATTCAAAAATGCCCTGCACTTCTCAGAATGTCGGACAACGTGAAATAAAACCGTTCTTTCCACAAACTCATGGATCTATTATAGTTAACGGGATTGCTCTTAGGCATCCCTTATGCAGAGTTGTACTGGTACCGGAAAAAATAGAGCTCCTCAGTAAGAGTGCTGGCTGGCTTTTACATTGTACTTTTACAGTGTCTGAGCCCTTCATCCAAGTTGACTAGACTGAATGTGAAGGCTATAGAAGTCAGATATAATTACACGTTCGTCAATAATTCAATCGAATGACCTGAACAAGCAGCCGTGTATCTAATCGTTTGTGATATTTTCTGATTCATCTCAATCTGGTATTGATGCATTCACGCAGCCACTCTGTTGCTCGACACTTTCTGCCCCCACTTTGAGTTCAAGCCTACTCTGTGCCTCCAGCAGGTGAATTGCTAAAGCCGGAGCTACACTACCTAGATCATGGTAATTCTGTGAAAAGAGCTCCACCGGGTACAGTCAGCTTAACTGGTAATGAAGTGTCCTTCAGGTTATCTTAGTAAATGACTGCTCGTTTTAGTTCCGTCAATGATCTTCAACTTTGAAACAGATAAGTCGGTACCATGTCTAAATCAGTTAAATATGCAGCCAAGCGCCGGATAAAAGAGTCCTAATATTCATCAGAAAACTGAACCTGCGTTCTGATTCACAGTATGTGTTCGGTAATGCCATTTCTCTTCTCTTTCTACAGTGAATTTATTGTCAATTGTGGTCCTATCACGGGGAAAGTGCCGCCTCACCATCTGCACCTCTCGCTACCTGGTGGCCATGGCAGCAGCGGATCTATTGGTCATTGTCTGTGAGGTGACTCTGGCTCGGATTAAATATCATTACTTCCCATTGTGTTTTCTGCACCTCACCGCTGTGTGTAGTGTTGTACTTGTACTGCGCCGGGCAGCATCCGACTGTTCTGTCTGGTTCACCGTCGCTTTCACCTTTGATCGACTTGTCCTCATTTGTTGCCAGAAACTAGAAACAAAATATTGCACCGGGAAAACTGCGGCTGTGGTTCTTAAAACGACTGGCCTTCTTCTCTGTCTGAAAGACGTTCCTTTCTACTTCACACAGGAATCCGAAAAGATCATCGACGATGTGCCTTTCTTTTGTGGCCCGAGGGATAGTTAATACACTAACCCCTTGTGGGGGCTATTTGACTGATTTGACATGGTTTTAACTCCGTTGTTCCCCTTCGCTCTGATTCTGTTGCTGAACGCTCTGACCGTCAGGCACATTTTTTTGGCTAGTCAAGTGCGTAAGGGGCTGAGAGGCCAGAAGATCGGAGAGAACTACCGGGACTTAGAGATGGAGAGCAGAAGGAGGTCCGTGGCGTTACTCTTCTCCCTGTCCGGCAGCTTCATCCTCCTGTGGATGCCCTTTGTGGCGGAATTGATCAACAGTTGATCAACTGTGTTCTTAATACACGTAGCACTAAAATATACCTACTTCACATTATGCGACCTGCATACCTGTTGTTTCGAATTAACCTGTCATTAGCTTCCCTGAGATCTCCGTTCTGGCCCGATTCTTCCCTTGCTTCACTGCAGCTCCGGATCCCAGACAAGCATGACATATGATTTCATACATCACAGTTGCAGTCAGTAAGCGATGGCACTTGGATCCCATGAACCATCCTCTCACCAATACTAATAATGTGCTTGCCATTAACAGAATCTGCTCTCTTTTCACAATCTGCCAAAGCTTTGCACTTCAATTTCCGGTCAGGTTAAACTCCAGCTGTCTTTTCAACCCTTAAAGGACTGGAAAATCATAAATGTCACTCCACTCTTCAAGCAAGAGAGAGGCAGTAAATATAAGGTTATAGTCTTTTTAGTACGAACACAGTGGTGGGAAAATGTCGGAGTCAATTGTCAAAATGTGTTTTTGGGATACTTAGAGGCACATGTTAAACAGGTCACAGTCAGCCTGTTTTCTTCAAGGGAAAATATTACCTGAAAAATCTGTGGAAGCCTTTGAAGAAATAACAAGTATGTCAGACAAAGGGAATTGTTGGATGTCATGTACTGGGAATTTCAGAGGGACTTTTACAAGATGCCGCAAATTAGCCTGCTTCACAAAGTAAGCACCCATGGTATTAAATGGCATATTTTCGCATCGATATAGAAGTGGCTGATTGGCAGAGAGTTGAAACAAAGAAAGTTTTTCCCGGTTTCCTTCCAGTGATGTTCCACAGCCGTCAGTGTTGGGACTGCTTTCACATTATATGCCAATGACTTGAGTGATTGTGGTGATATCTTTTGTATAGTTGGTACATTCCCCAGAATATATTCCAACTGATCCGGAAATCGCAGCTCCTCCTTACTGCAGCTGTTTCTAACCCACGTCGTTATCTGACAAATCATCCGAGTCTTGCCCTCACTGGAGTATGGCACCAGCAACCACTCAGAGATTACCAACGTGGAGATCCTGCTCTTCAGAGTTCTACCCAGGAGATCATTCCTCGCCTCCTAAAACAGCTCATGAGGATTTCATCTCTTTCCTAGCTATGCCGTTGGTGTCAATATGTGCCCTGATATCTGGCTGCGGTGGTCCCGATCTGAAGAATTTACAACACTAGCAGCTAGGATGCAACATACTGTCCAGGTTTCTCTACGCACCCACAAAATCACCCCTCTGTTCCTCTAATCATGGTATCCCCTATCACCACTGAAGTCCTCTTCACCACTGTTCCGTTTTAAGCCAAATTACCAGACTCAGCGAAGGCAACACGGTCAGTGCCGCTTCCTCACCCTACAGTAGGTCATCCGCCTCAACAGTATCGAAAGTGGCATATTTATTATTGAGAAGAACGGCCAGACATTAACGCTGCACTGGCTATCCATTAACATTCTTTAAACTGATTGTCACTCAGTTACCTACCTCCTGCAATGTAGGGATAAATAACTCACTGTGGCTCGTACCCTTTACTTACGTGGTCTTCCCCGCCTTAGCAAGAGGTTATTTGTTGACAGTTCCAGTTCCGTAACACGTTCTTTTATTAACAGCACTCCAGTGCATTCCTTGAGGCTAGCCCTCTCCAGGAGTCCGGGCATCCCACACGTAGAACAAAACACTACCCCAGAGCCAGTTCACAGAAGGAGAAGAAGAAGAAGAAGAAGAAGAAGAAGAAGAAGAAGAAGAAGAAGAAGAAGAAGAAGAAGAAGAAGAAGAAGAAGAAGAAGAAGAAGAAGAAGAAGAAGAAGAAGAAGAAGAAGAAGAAGAAGAAGAAGAAGAAGAAGAAGAAGAAGAAGAAGAAGAAGAAGAAGAAGAAAATTTACCAGAAGTTTATATTGCCCAAACCTGATGAGCTAATGTCATTCCAAATCAGAAACACTCACACAATGGCCTGTCCGCTCTCACATGCTCTGTTCCCATGCCGGTATGGTGCGGTATCCATGCTGAAGACTGCGCGGCCCTCACCTTTCCGAATATATGTTGAAGACAAACTGGATGGTAGAAACATGGAAGACCTGCAGAATAATACAGGCCCTTTGGCCCACAAATTTGTACCGAACATGTCCCTACCTTAGAAATTATTAGCTTTCCCCATAACAATCTATTTTTCCAAGCTCCATGTCTCTTAAAAGACCCGATCGTATCCACCTCCACCACCAGTGCCGGTAGCCCATTCCACGCATTGACGACTTTCCTAGTAAAAAAAAACTGTATCCTGATGTACAGTGTCCTGTGTATGTTACTCAAAATGTTTTTTTTTTTTTTTGGTTTGTTAAGAGTGGGAATGCTTCTATGTTTGATAAGTGTTTCTCTCGCAGTTGTTTTGCTTTATACTTGTTGATATGGTAATTGTATTCATTTGTTAACCAATGGGGAATGTTATTTTGTCTTGTGAGGCTGGTACCTTGGGGGAGGGGTTTTTCGCGGGCTTTTGGGAAGAGCGCGGGAGGAAGACGTGGAAGAAGGTGGACGTGCGCGACACTGCTATATAGTACTATATATATAGCTATATATATATAGTATTGCCTAATACTTTTAATTTTAGTAAACTCTTTAAAGTATATTTCATAACGGTATATGTTGTGGGTTTGTTACTGTTGGCGGACGCAAGGCATGAAATCGATTTTGACAGCACCTGCGTGTACGGGAGGTGGGATTGGTGTGTGGCTGGATCTCCTTTTCCCCTAGACCGGGTGTCGGCAACCCGCGGCTCCGGAGCCACAGGTGGCTCTTTTACGTCTGTGCTGCGGCTCCCTGTTGCTTTGGGAAATAATTGGTTGTGGCGACCCTTTTCCTGGCACATCCGAACCGACTCACAATTAGATAGCCTACGGGGGTTTGCGAGCACAGAGCTTTGGAGCCTCTGCGCCATGGGGGGCAGGTTGAGGGAGGCTTAAAAGTGAGGCTGAAGATTTCGAATAAAGTTTTATCCTTCGACTGCAGTTACCGACTCCGTGTCGTAATTTTAGCGCTGCGTTTAGCACACCGCTACATGGTCAGTATTAAATTAAAATGTATTTTATGTTAGTTTGTTAGTTTTTGAAATGTAATTCTAAATTTGAAGATTATGGTGATCTTGTACAATCTAAATAATACGTTGTGGCGACCCATTTCCTGACACATCCGAACCGGCTCACAATTAGCCAGCGTTCAGGCTAAGGGAGATAGCCTACGGGGGTTTGTGAGTACGTGTCTTTTGCAGCATCCGCGCCCATGGGGGGCGGGTTGAGTGAGGCTTAAAAGTAAGGCTGTTTAGTTCGAATAAAGCTATCTTTGACTGCAGTTTACTGACTGCATGTAGCACACCGCTACAACGTGTTTTTATCGCTGGCTGTCCAGAGGGGAGGTGCTGAAACGGTTTGTCGCGTGTCTGGAAGAAGTGAAAACTTTCCTGGGCAGCAAAGGGCTCAACTTTCCTGAGCTGGAACAGCCAGAGTGGCTGGAAAAGCTACACTTCATGGTAGACATGACAGCGCACCTGAACACGCTGAACACAGCTCTTCAGGGGTAAGGACGTACAGCCCTGCACAAGTTGGAGGATGTTTTGGCATTTGAGTGCAAGTTGACAGTGCTTGCCAGAGATTTACAGAAAGGCACATTGTCTCACTTCCCCAATTTGAGAGAGTTCAAACAAGGTCACGACATGATAAATTCGGAGTATTTACATTCTGCAATCATCGCAATGCAAACATCGTTTGGGAAACGCTTCTGTGAGTTCAGAGAGGAAAAAAACACATTATCCTTCCCGGTCACTCCCCTAAGCATCGATCCATCCCTACTGAATACGACTGCATTGTCAGGTGTGAGTCAACCTGACCAAGTATGATAAATATTTTAATTGCCTATTATTTTACATATATTCATATGTTTTCATTGTTCAGTGAAATAGTCCTTTTATTTTTCAGGTTGACAGCTGGCTGACGTTATTTTTGGTTTGCTGCTGGCGGCAAATTTAAGTTTGGCGTTTTTCATAAATAAAAGAAGGACTCAAATAGACGTTGAGTATTTTACTTAAAAGTAACCTTCAACCCAACGTCTTTTTTTCGGAGTTCAAAATGTTTTTGTTGCATGCAGAAATGTAATTTCGTTTTCTCTGCAGGAGTTCATCAATTTCATAAATGCAACACATTACAGTTTGTTTATACATAGCATAAAGGCAAAACAAAACGTTATATGCAGTGTTATTTCATTTTAAATGTCAAACGGGTTTTGCGGCTCCCAGTGTTTTCTTTTCTGTGGGAAACTGGTCCAAGTGGCTCTTTCAGTGGTAAAGGTTGCTGTGGGCGGCCGAGGGATTGTGAAAGACAAGGAGACCCGCGGAGGACAAGCCCCCCTGCGACTAAGAAAGGGAGAGGTGTCGGGAAACTTAGGAGAGGCTCAGTGAGGGAACGGACTGGAGCCTCTGGAGGAACACGTTCCCAAAGTTCAGCCGGAAGACCACCGGGTGCCCACGCCTCTATTCCGGATGGGCTGGTACGACCCCGTGCCAGTGTGTGTCTGTGGATAGAGGGAGTTTACACAAAAGCCGTTTTTGATACGGGATCGCAGGTGACCTTATTGTACCGGTCTTTCTACAGGCAATATCTAAAGCATTTGCCCGTAACCCCATTTGTCGCCCTGCAGATTTGGGGTGTGAGCGAGGGTGACTACCCGTACGATGGGTACCTATCGGTGAGATTGGAGTTTTCGGAGGGCGATGTGGGAGTGACAGAAGCTATTGAGACGTTGGTGTTGGCGTGTCCTGACCCGGTGGAAACCGGTGGTGCTGCCCTCCTGGTGGAGACTAACTCCCCCGTTGTGCGACGGCTGCTGGGAGCTTGTAAGGAAAAAGGGGGGAAAACTTTCTGGAGACCCTCTTGGTGCATCCAGTGTTTCGAGCGGTGTTCGAAGAAGGGGTTGCCCCCAAGGGCTGGACCCGGAGTGTAAACGAGGGACGCTGTGGTGTATGCAGGCGAGGCCAAAGGTGATCCGACCAGGGGAGGTCGCACTAGTGATGGGGACCACCAGATTCCCAGGAGTGCCGACGGGCGAAGCCCTGTTAGTAGACGCCCCGGACGATCTTGAAGGGGAGACATGATTTCCGGCGGGAGCGCTGGCGAGGCCCGAAGTGCAGAGACCAGAGGTGGTACATGCGAGGCGTATAGCTATAAGTGTCAGGAAAACCACGGCAAGAGAAATCACCTTTAGGAGGGGAATGCCGCTGGCACATCTGTTCCCGGAGACGGTAATGTCCAGCGCACCAGTGAGGACCCCTAATGGGGAGGGATCGGAGCATCGAAGGGAGCTGACCGCTGAAGTCTTTAACTTCGGGGATACCCCCGTGTCGCCGGAGTGGAAACGCAGGCTAGTGGAGAAGATGCTGAAGATGGAAGCTGTTTTTTCTCGGGGCGAGTTTGACGTGGGCTGCTCCAAAAGCACTCAGCACACCATCCGGGTGACGGAAGACACCCCGTTTCGAGAGAGATCCCAGCGGCTGGCTCCGGCAGATGTTGAGGACGTGCGGCAGCACTTGTGCAAGTTGAAGAAGGCCGGAATCATAGCTGAGTCTCGAAGTCCTTATGCGTCCGGAGCCTCAGCCACCTTCCAGAGGCTCATGGATTGAACTGTGGGGGATATGAATCTGTTAGAGGTGCGGGTGTACCTGGACGATTTGATAGTGTTCGGATCGACTTTGGAGGAACATGAGGAGAGGCTGTTGAAGGTGTTGGGCCGGCTTAATGAAGAAGGGTTGAAGCTTTCCTTGGACAAATGCCAGTTCTGCAGGTCATCGGTTAGCTATGTTGGCCATATCATTTCGCTAGAGGGAGTGGCTACTGATATAACCAAGATAGAGGCCGTGACCACCTTGCCGAGACCACAGAAAGTGGGTGCTCTGCGCTCATTTTTGGGGTTCTGTGGGTATTACCGCAGCTTTGTGAAAGGATACGCAAAAGTGTGTCATCCTTTGACTCAGCTGTTGTGTGGCTATCCCCCGGTGGGTAGGAAAAGGAACGGGGACCAGAGACAGGATACTGGAGGATACTGGAACCGGGCGGAAACTTTAGGCAAAGATGAGATGATTGATGTGAGGAGGCGTTCCGATCTTTGACAAGGGCACTGACCCAGTCCCCGGTATTGGCTTTTGCCGATCCCCAGAAGCCCTATGTGCTGCACACGGATGCCAGCCGAGAGGGTCTAGGGGCTGCTCTGTACCAGGAATATGGGAAAGCATTGAGACCGGTAGCATTTATCAGCCGAAGCTTGTCGCCCTCCGAGAGAAACTATCCCACTGATAAGTTGGAGTTCCTGGCGCTGGAGTGGGCGGTGGTGGACAAGCTGGGCGATTACCTGTACAGAGCCAAGTTTGAGGTGAGAACGGATAACAACACTCTCACTTATATTTTGACTTCGGCGAAGCTGGATGCCACAGGACATCGGTGGCTGGCGGCATTGTCGGTATTTGATTTCAGCCTGAGGTACCGCCCCGGAAGCAAGAATGTCGATGCGGAAGCGTTGTCTCGTCGGGAGCCGGGGGAACAGGAGAGGGACGAGGAGTGGGAGAGTGTCCCTGCCCCTGGAGTGATGGCGATGTGTCAGTTTGCTATCACCGTGAAGGCCGAGGGAAGAGGGAGGCTGGAACGAGCCGTGGACCATTTGGGGAGTTTTGACGACGCCATACCCCTGGCTAACTGTGACCTGACCACACTGGGGACTAAACAGTTGCCGGAACTGAGTCCGGGAGAAGTGGCAACTGCTCAACAAAATGACCCCGGCATTGGCACAGTGTGGAGAGCGGTCGAGAAGGGGGATGGGGCTTTGGGTGAGTGGGCGAAACACCCGTCCGTGCCACTGTTGTTGATGGAGTGTTCTCGGTTGAAGTTAAATAACAAAATCTTGTACCGGGTAACGGCGCATCCGGCCCAACCCCACTGCTGGCAACTGGTCCTGCCTGAGGAGTATCGCCAGGCTGTACTGCAGGCCTTACATGATGATTCTGGACACTTGGGGGTGGAAAAGACATATGGATTACTCAAAGAACGGTTCTACAGGCCCCGGATGAGGGGGAAGTCGAAGAATACTGTCGGGGATGCAGTCGTTGCATCCGGAGGAAGACGTTGGCGGCTCCACTTTCGCACTTGCAGAGTGCGGGATCTCTGGACCTGGTATGTATGGATTTTCTGTCCATTGAGCCTGACACCAACAACACCGCGAATGCCTTAGTCATCACTGATCATTACAATCGCTATGCTCAGGCATTTCTCACCAAGGATCAGAAGGCGAAGGTGTTATGGGAGAATTATTTTGTGCATTTCGGCCTTCCCAGGCTAATCCATAGTGATCAGGGGCGGGACTTTGAGAGTCGCCTTATCCATGAATTACTGACTATGCTTGGGGTTGAGAAATCCAGGACTAACCCTGATCACCCACAGGGAGATCTTCAGCCAGAGAGGTTCAACAGGACCAGGTTGGATATGCTCGGGACGCTGGAGATTGGGCAGAAAAGTAGTTGGAGTCGTCATATTGGACAATTGGATCACTGTTACAATTGTACTCGCAATGATGCAACAGGGTATTCGCCCTATTATCTGATGTTCGGGCGGGAAGCGAGGTTACCAATTGACTTGTGTTCTGGGGGTGAAGTGGGTGAATTACCCGGGAAGTCCTATCTAAAGTATGTGTCCGACATGAAGAGGGAGTTACAGCGGGCGTACGAGTTGGCTGAGGCGGCGCTATCAAACAAAACCAGAGAAATAAGATGCAGTATGATCGAAAGGTGAAGTTTGTCCAATTATTGCCGGGCTACCGGGTCATTTTTCGGAATTTGGCACTCCCTGGTAAGCACAAGCTGGCCGATCGATGGGCGGCCAGCCCTTATGTAACAGAGAGCCAGATGCCGAACCTGCCAGTTTAGCGGGTGAAACCTGAGGATAGGAAAGGGCCTATCAAAGTACTCCATAGGAATCACCTGCTGCCACTGGGTCAAGCGGTGCAGGTGGATAAGGAGCCGGAGTGGGAGGTTACCCATAGTACAAGGACTCTGTGAGGGCGCGGAGAACGGGAAGAGCCCGCTGCTGAAGAGCGGGGACGGGTCCCTCACCAGGGAATGGCTACCGATTCGGAAGAGGACGACTCAGATGAGTGGCCCCTGTTCCCATTCGCTGGAGCTCCAATACCAGATGAGGAGGCTCCTGGCGATTCCCATACTGAGTTTGGTGAGAGGAGGGAAGGTCTTGAGTGTCAGATGGAGAGGCAGCCAACATTGGTGGGAGAGAGGGTGGAACCCGGGCGTGATCCGGAGAGATCTCAGGTGAGTGAGGACCCCCGTGTGGAAGGGGGTGAGGGTCTGTCAGGTATACCTGGGGAGTCCGAGACAGTGGGTTCGCAGGTGAAGAGGGAGCCCAGTGGGGCAGAAGGGGTATGGATAGCTCAGAGGATTAGTCGACCCCGGAGCGGTTGACATATGTGGTGCCAGGAGAACGGAGTGAGATTTCTACGGATCTGGGTAGTTATGTCACTGTTTTCTGCAACTGGGTTGGGTTTTGTGTGTTACAAGAAGCGTTGGGGAACTGTGGTAATGCCATGAGGGCATGAAATTTGCTGGTGGGGGGGGGGAGAATGTACAATGTCTTGTGTATGTTACTCAAAATGGGATTTTTTCGTTTGTTAAGAGTAGGAATGCTTCTTTGTTTGATAAGTGTTCCTCTCGCAGTTATTTTGCTTTATACTTTTTGATATGGTAATTGTATTCATTTGTCTTGTGAGGCTGGGAACTTGGGGGAGGGGTTTTCGCGGCCTTTTGGGGAGAGCGCGGGAGGAAGAAGTGGAGGATGGTTGACGTGCGCGGCACTGCTCGTAAGACCACCGGCGTGGTCCAAAGTGCGAAGACGTGGAGAGACGCCGAGAAAGACGCCGAGGAAGGTGGACGTGTGCTGGACTGCTCGTCAGACCACCGGGGCGGTCCCAGGTGCGACGGTGTGGCGGTCGGATGGGTCGATTGGTTCGTTGTTTGAGCTCCAACGAGAGCACCAAACAGACTGAAATTTGACAGACTGAACTTTGATAAGTTGGCACCTTTTGTTTTTTTTCCTTATCTATATATTTTAATTTTAGTAAACTCTTTAAAGTATATTTCATAACGGTGTTTGTTGTGGGTTTGATACTGTTGGCGGGCGCGAGGCATAAACTCGATTCTCACAGCACCTGCGTGTACGGGAGGTGGGGTTGTTGAGTGGCTGGATCTCCTTTTCCCCGAGATTTATACCAGCCGGTTCGGTAAGTGTTACACTGACATCACCTTTACAGCTATTGCACAGCACCTTAAACCTATGTGCTCTTATTGCAACCATTTCAGCCCTGGGGAAAAGCCTCTGACTATCCACACGATCAATGCCTCTCATCATCTTATACACCTCAATCAGGTCACCTCTCATCCTCCGTCTCTTCAAGGAGTAAAGTCGGTCAACTGAACCTATTCCCAAAAGGCACATTCCACAATCCAGGTAACATTCTTGTAAATCTCCTCTGAACCCTTTCTATACTTTGAACTCATTGCTGTGGAGAGGTGACCAGACCTGAACAGTGTACTCCAAGTGGGGTCTGAACAGGGCCCTATAAAGCTGTAACATTACCTCTTGGATTTTGAAACAAATCCCACAGCTAATGAAGGGTAATAGACCAATGCCCATGTATTCATGTCTAGTTGAATGACAAGTAAATTAGAGTTTATGGAAAGCTAATCAAAGGGTAATTGATTGATTGATTGATTGATTGATTGATTGATTGATTGATTGATTGATTGACTGACTGATTTATCTATCTATCCATCTATCTATCTATCTATCTATCTATTTGCAGTATATTAAGAACAAAGGGATAACGATGCAGGGCGTGTAAGGAACAATATAGACCATCACGATATAGAGATAGAACCATTAGATTTGTACCAAATGAAGACATTCTGTCGACTGGAAACGGAATCTTCCACTGGCAGATTCTCAAAACGGATTGGGGATAATTTGCTGTGACTCTCCATGAATTCGTTGGAGATAACGATCTTAGAAAGCGGCTGGAAAAAGAATAAACTCCTGAAGTTTGATGAAAACTTTACCTACGTGGGCGGAGGAGCCAAGTGCTGTATCAATTTGGTCTTACGCTGGAACTTGTCGGTCTTAGCTGACCACAAGTGAGGAAACAGAAGACTGTTTAGTGCCAAACCTAGTCACTGCTCAGAAAGCAGCATATATTACAGGTAACTGCCTGTGGCTGTGGGAAGAGTTACATCGACCGCAGAGTACGCAATATGGATTCGTACAATATCGTGGGCCAAAGTGCCGGACGTGTTGTATTCCTTTACGGATCGTGTGATATCCAGGCAAGCGGTCCGGGCTCACACTGCTCTGGGAAAGATGATCTGGGCCTTCTGATGGAATGCTGACACCCGCAGCGATAGCGGGATTGGATGTGTTTCGCTGTTTTACTGGTGTCACACGTACGGTAAAGCAGTGAAGTGCATGCTCATTGAAAAGCTTGTTCTGCATAGTATTCATGCAGTACAAATCATTATACAGTGTACTGGAGTAAATCAACAGCAATGCTACACAAGAATCATTGTGAATCATTCAGTCGTTTCAGTCGTTTCTGCTCTACTCTCTCAAGAGAGAGAACCGTAAAGGTATTAACTCCCTCTAAACACCTACAGGGACATTGAAGGGAAGGAACAGATGCTGGAAGGTGATAGTAAAGTCAAGCAGAGAAGGAAGGCAGGCGGTTGGGCATGCGCGATGAAAGAGAATCATAAATGAAGCCGGGAGCTGAGCGCTGGAAGACGTGGAGCTGAGGAAGCGGAGTCTGAAAGGACAGAAGTCCCTGGAATCAAATAAAGTGTTTCGAAACTGATGGGCAACCAATGAGGAGTGGGAAGCGAGAACGTGCGGGAATATCACCTGACTGAGAGGAAGGAAAAGGAGGAGACGTGAGAAAATCGACGAGATTTCTTACCGGCGGCAAGAGGAATGGGTATACTGTAGACAAGAAAACTCATTGTGGGCCGTCTGTTGAAGGCCGAACTCCTGCAGTGGTCACCCTGTTTCACTTGTGACCCGTGACTCCCGCGGGCGGATTGTAATTGGATTAGTTTTATTATTGTGACATGTACCGTCAAGCAATGATTTAGATGCTCATTAAAAATCTTTTCATGCATACTATTCAAAGAGAATAAATCCTTATAAAGTGAATTGAAGTAAAACTACAGCGGTACAGAATAAATTGTAAAAGATAAAGTTGAACAATAAGTGCACAAGACTACAACGAGATGCATTGTGAGGTCAAGGGTCAACCATATAGGCTCTCCGACAGTGCCAAAAATAGAGACAACACAGAGTAGTCAACTCACTGTATACACCTTCATGTCGGAAAAAACATGGAAACGCAAATGCTGTAGGCATCGTTCAGGTACGGCAACACAGAACGCAATACGAAGTTTTAGCAAGCAAGTCGGTAAAAATATCACCTTGGCCACAATACTAATCCCTAAGTTACTCTCCAGCGGCCTAAACGGCCCTGCCGGCGCGGCAATATGTCACATGCAAACCATTGGGCGTTAAGTGAATACATTGGTGCCTCATTTGTGAGCTCTTCACCCCACTGGTGAGACCGGACGCTATTTCAGTCACCGCTTCATCTAACTCTTTAGGTCTGACACCGCGGTCGCCTGGAACACCAGACCCCAGGACGGTTTATTACCCCTTCCATTTCCCACTCTGAAATTTCTATTTTAGAACTCTTCTGCCACCAATTTGATCGGCTATGAGCAAACTAGAATAACTTCACTTCATTTTACGCTTGATCCGTCTCCAATACCACGACAGGAGCATCTATTACTCAAGGTTGTGAACGTTTGTAGCTGCAAAGAGCATCTGCAATCTTTAACATCTTGTGAGCGATAGTCGGCACAGTCCATAATGTCCAGGCTGATTCTGGGATGTGAGTTAATTGGCCGGTGAATGGGACAGACAAAAAAGATTCTGCAGTCCATGGAGCTCATGACCAAAGTAAACAAATTGCAGGAGGAACTCAGCATGCCAGTCAGCCTGGATAGATGGAGATGGGCTGTCGATGTTTTGGGCCAAGACACTCCATTATGTTTGGAAAGGATATGGTCAGAAATATGCCAAGGGGAAAGCAAAAGCTCCATTGAAGGGCAGGAGCAGAAGGTCGGGGAACAAACGTGCGTTCAGCTGATTAGGAGGCGGGTATTTGGGAAGGCGTGTTAAAAGTGAATCATAAATCAAACCGGGAGTTGATCAGAGGAAGTCTAAAGTGCAGAGAAAGACAAATATGATAGGAGAGTGCTCCATGAAATAAAGGACTGAGCTTGGAATCAAGAGGATGGTGATAAATAGGTAATGAGGACGTGGTGGCCGAGAGCGGAACTGACTTCCAAACAAAAGGGACAGTGGTGACAAAACAGACGAGATTGTTTGCCGGTGGCATCAGAAATGGATCTGCATGGCAAGTGGTTGAAGGCTACCAGAGGTAATATGAAGTGCTAGTCAATCAAGCACAGTTGGACTGAGCTGTGGGCCGACATGCCGGCGCTGGGATCTGAAACAGATTACAGCTGCAAGTCCTGAGTAGGGAGCCGGATGGAGCAAATGTGCCCGATAAAGACGTCCCTCAGTCTGCATTGGGTCCGACTAAGATAGAAGAGGCTGAACTGGGAGCACGGATTTCAAAAAAAAAAAGTGTTCCGAAGGTATCCCATCAGCTGCAAGGGCGACTTTGGGTCTTAGTACCGGTGGAGAGATAGGATACGAGACGATGTCGTGTAAAACAAGGTAGCAGGGAGATGGGAGACCTCTGGGCAGCGCCAAGTAATCAATAGAATCGCACAGTGAACGAACTGTGAAACCGGAGATGCGGGAGTGCATGGCGTTAGAGTGGCTTTGGATGTGAGGGAGGTTACGATACATATCCTTCATGCTGAGGCTCGTGATGTGTCTCCTCAAGACAAGGAGATGCAGTCTCTTTAACTATTTGGGTTGGAATGCGGGAATGGTACACTTGATGGAAATAGCGTATAATGATTATGTCATCGCTGATCATGGCACAACAGTTGAGGCAGATGTCAGAATGGGACCAAGCATATCTGAAGGCAGTGAGGAAAGTTTTCAGCGTCGTAGATGAAATTGACGAGCTCAGTTTGAGTGCAGGAAGCAGTACCAATTCAATCGTCAATGTAGGGGCTGAACGGATGGGTTCGAGAACACAGACTCAGGATAATAGACTCGTAGCTGGACCAATTTATGCGGGCGGGCAATAGGACCGTGCGGTGGCACTGTGGAGAACAATGCACTTTAAAATTGTATGGTGCTCTGATGGAGCAGAAATGGGAAGACAAGCCGGCTAGTGAAGGAAACGCACTGAGGCTGTTTGATGAACCTCTGTAGTAACTGCTGATTGGGCGTTCTGAGTGGAAAAAGGATTCCGCCGGCCCAGTCGGACAGAAGGTGCCTGCAATGTACCGAACGTTGGTGAGGTTCGAGTGGGTGAGGCCACTAACTCACTACTTCCTCGCAACAATAAGAGCGAGCGGAGATTTTACCACATTTATTAGCTGCTCCCTGAACTTGGTCTGTGTAAAGGCGTAAAGGGCCGTGTTTGTGCAACAGCTCAGAAGCTGCAGAATGATGCCCATCTCTCGCAGGGAATCGGGTGCATTTACAGACATAGTAAGAATATACAGCCGATTCCACGCAGAGGTCACAGTGAAAGGTGCCCACAGCAGGATGAAATTGCCCGAGACGATCAGCAATAAAACAAGGGATTTCCTGCGTTTCTCCATTTCCGGGTCTCTGGCACTCTGTCCGTTGCCGGGAACTCTGAGTCTCCTGCGGGCTCTGCTGGTGACTAAGACGTGCCTGACGGTGAAGCCATTCGTTACCAGAACCAGCACAAACGGGAGCACAGGGGTGAGGAAGTAATAAAATAGGTCAATTTGAATACTGAAATTGATATGTAATCTCTCCATACAAATGAATGGATAGATAATCCACCCGTATTTCTCTGAGAGCCGAAAAAGCCAGTAAATATTCTTTAAACAGCTGATCACACTCACTGTCCCCAAAACCACGGCGGCAGTTCTCCCGGTGCAATATTTTGTTTTCAGCTTCTGGCAACAAATGGCGATAAACCGATCGAAGGTGAAAGTGACGGTGAACCAGACCGAACAGTCGGTGACGGTGTACAGCAGAGCAGCGTGGATATTGCACACATTGGGCATTGAGAAGACGTAAACGTAGCGAGGCATGTACATAAATGGAAACTTGCTCAATATCAGGTCCAGGATAAGAACCAGAAGATCCGCCACTGCCATGGCAACCAGGTAGCAAGTGACAACTCTGGAGAGGCCGCACTTACCCCGAGACAGGATGAATATGGTCAGCGTGTTCACTGCGAACAAAATAAACAAACAGGACACACAAATCAGGAAAGGTTTTTTTCGATTAAACATATAATGTAGACCGGTCGACCTGTGTATAACAATGTTAGAAATAGTTGTTCAGGGCGATGGAATATAATCGTAGAGATTACCAATCAATAAGAAATAAAAAGTTTTGCAAAGTAGTGTAAGCCCGGTGCAATCTGTTCCATCAAATACCAACAGCCACAGCGATAGCGAGGAATACAAATAACGATGGCTGTTGATCGGGAAAGTCAGCATCTGCTAGTGAAAAATAAGGCTGAATAATGCATCTGCGGAATCTGTGGAATCTCAGAAGTCGTGAAATAAGTCCCCTTGACACCCAGCAAGTTTAGCTGAAGCGCAGATCCCGTCTCTGACCGTTACCTGGGGCAGCCGCCCAAAACCTCTTCCAGTTTGCCGGCTTTGAAGAACGAGTATTACCTTGAAATCATACTGCCAGTCTCTCCGTCTCCTACTTGTACTTTTGCCTTTACAACCGACTTCCATTTTTAAAGTCATGAAAACGCCTTCACTGCATAAACTTTAATGTCCCTGTTCATTGTGCAACCACAACCCTCCGCTTAAAATCGTCCAATGGATTCCACAGACACACTGCCTCTGACAATCGACATTCATCCTCAACTCCGTTCTCACTGGACATGTTTCTGTTCTGATTCTACCCTCCCCTGTCCAATAAACTGTTGGATACATCTTTTGCTCGACGGCTCCACCTGAGCCGTTCGATTAATGGTAACCTTCCACATTAACACCCCCCCCCCCGCCCCAACACCCATTCTCGAAAACTCAAGCGAACGTGGTTACAGGTTATTCAAGCACATTTCATACGTTAAATCTTTTATTTGCTGGATCATTCCCATAAACCTGCTCTGGATCATCACACTTCCCAGCACATACTGTCTCAGCCAGTGGTCCCAGGGACAGTAAATTTTCAGAGTGCTTACAGCAATGATTAGCTGAATTAACAGCTAGTATGCGCAACGACAGCATTAATTATTATGGTGAGAGGCACAGGTGAGAAGCAAAATGTGCAGTTAACTATTCCTCCTGAGTTATCTTTGGAAAGAGACTCACCGGGAAGAGCAATGATGGCGAGGATGGGAAAGAAAATCAGTTGAAACGTGATAATCGCAAGCATGATTCGATAATCCAAAGTTATCCAGTCACCATCTTCAAAAATAAATGGAACCATCCAGAAGATATTTTTCACATTTCCCGTAATATTCCACGGTGCTCTTCCCAGATTCGGATCCATGAACGAGCCGGTATGTCCTTACTCTCCCTCTTTGTCGCGCTCCGGATCTCTGTCCGCTGAAGGAGAGGCTGCTCTCGTTGAAACTGAGTGAGAAGGACTCTTGTTAATAAGTGAGATAATCTCTCCGATGACGTCAGCAGCCTTTCTTGAAATGACGCAATTTGTTGTCAATGAAACTACGGGAAGGGTTAACCCTTGGTTTACCCATTTGGCGAGGTGCAAATGTGTAGATAATATTGCTTTTAGTACATATCCTGAAATTACAAAAAGAAAAAATAAAATCTCAGTACATTTCGGTGTTTATCACAGTTTAAAGTCGAACAAAATTATTGAAAGTATTCGAATATATGCATTCTCTTAAAAATCCCGTGTTAGGTAAGAGGTATATTAGTTAAAAATCACATTGGCAAGCGTAAAATAGGAGACAGAAAACAACGATTCTGGGATAGAGCGGCATCAGATTGGAATGTGGAAGTCTGATGAGGGAGAAAAGGACTAACAGCTCTTCGTGCAAACGTGCTCTCATGTTAGACAGGAATAACAATTAGACAAGAAAGGCAGGCATGAGGAGGGAGGGAAGACAGTGAGAGAGTGAGAGAGGGAGACAGATACAGAGAATGATGGAATTAGCTGCCGACAGCAGGGATCCCTCCAGCACAATGTGAATCAGATGACGGAGTGGCCGATAATTACTGTGCGGACACGGACTGTCTGTGCCTTTACAAGTGGCTGACTGCTATTGCTCATCTCGTCCTGATATATGAGTAATTTAATAATCATCAGCATATGTACTGTGTCTCACTTTGCTGTGAAATCCTGCTGCTACGCTGTAGCTTTGCACGATCTACTCACCATTGAAGATCACACAGAAATACCAGTGCTCTAAATCAGATTATTGCTATATTTTATTATTATTTTTTTTCTCTTTGTTCTATTCTTTGGAATGTTTCCTCCACCTTGAGCAGTATTCGTAAACATATATATATATATTTTTTGGAAACTAATGTTCTTTTCATTTCCCCCAGAATAATAAGCTGTTATATCTGTGAGCGTGCAAAGGCCGAACGGATCAGCTGAACGGAAACTTCTCTTCATGACTGTTATTAATCTTGGTTGTGGTTTGCAATGAGCTTATCTTAAAGCTTAGGAATGTAGACAGCGAATGAGCACGCTTATTCGCATTCATGATTGCAATCAATTTGAAAGAAAGGCGTTTAAAATTGGAAAACCTTTCATTCAAAGTGTATATGTGACATTAAAACATATTTCTTTGTTACACAAACCTCAGACAAGCACAGATGTGTACCGTTCTGTAGACCATTGCACAGTGAGCTTTGAAGTGAAGATTTTAGATTCACCTGCCGGCACCATTACGACCACCCACTGAACACCATCGGCACATGATTATGTAACCTCAGGGTTTTTTTTTTTATCAAACGAACAATGACAAGAATTAAATTTGAACGGAAAACTCAGAAATACTTCAGTGTAAGTGTAAGAAATTCCACTTGGCCTTACGATGTGAACATCTCTGCCATAAACACTCGCTTTTTCCGGGCTTCTCGAGGTGTAACCGCGACCCGATTTAAAGATATTAATGAAACACGACGAGCGTTCTTCTCCAACAGCTTGAGTGTTTACTGATATCCTTGTGAAAAAGAAAGATCATATGACCTTGATGTTAATGTGCTAGAAATCCCATCAGTGTTTCCAATATTGAGGTATTGACTTCGTAGTTTTGTATCTTGCTGAACATTCAGCCGTTATATTTGCTGGCATATGAGCGGGCATTAACAATTCAATACATTATGCACGTTGTCACACTTGCCGTTCGTAAACCGTGACGATGGGATTAATGATATTTGGACACCTTCTTTGGTCGTATCGTTCTTCTGAGTAACGGGTTTATGGACAGACCTTCGCGTTGTCAGTGATGATGTTGGAGTCGAAGCGACATTGCTCGTTCAGAACAGACTGGGACTGGGCGAGCAGCTTAGTTATCCCTGTGGACTGTGATGGGACTGGATTTGCAGTGAAATAATCACCGTGGTCAAGGATTTAGGACTTGATCAGTAAGGGCCCTGTCAGTCTGGTCAGAGATGTGTCTGGATCTGTAATGATAATATAAGACCAGATTATTCCCCTCAGATATCAGATTTCTGAGTGTATATTTAACCCATAAACACCTCCAAACTGCATGTTGTCCTCATTGTGCACTAACTTAATTTAGCTTTTATATATATTATCTTCTAACTGTAATTTCCCGTTTTTATTATTATGTATTGCAATGCTTGCTGCCGCATGACGACTCATTTCTCGATTAATGACGGTGATATTAAACCTCATTCTGGTTCCGATTGTTTAGTCAGTGATTCACTGCTAAGATTCTTGACTGCTTTCTTTTATACTGCATAGGATCCGCTTAAGAAATCAGCTATGCCTCTGATAGTTGTCAAGCTCCAGACGTGCAAGCAATTCTCCTGATTAATACCTGGTACTATTCTCAGTCTACAATGTAATATTACGCTTCTGAAAGTTTTTCGTGAAACCCTTTGCCGCCAATCACTTTACACGGTGCTTTCCCGATTCCTTCTGACATCTGGTTGGAAAAGATTTCCTCAGACGCCTCTGTATTACCAATCCCTTTACATGACTGTATTGTCTAAATAGGGTACCGTTTCGCAGGGTGAGAAAGTTGTTCCGATTCGATCATTTTCACAACCAGATGTACTGAAGTAGATGCCTGTTACGATTTATCCCGTGTATACGTTTATGCTACAACCGTGGAGTCTGCGTAGCTAAAGTTGCAATGATCAACGTTTCTGCCACCAAATTACATCACCGCGTTCTTCAATCTCTTCCCTCCGGCCTCTAAGGTATAAAATAAAGTTATATTAGATGGTTTTCATTTGATACATTTCCAAATCTGCTTTTAAGTGGCTTGTCTATATAGAAAACAGATCAGATGCATTTTGACAAATTACAAACTATTGATGACAACACGTCAGTTGCACATTTCAGGTTTACACGGCTGTCCTACATCTCAGGAATGTGGTCAAGCAACAGGACAGTTGAGCCTGGGAATAATTGTCCATTTGTGTCTCACGTTACGCTGTCATATAGGGAGGTAAGGTACAGAACACAATACTGTATTTATAACCATATAACCATATAACAATTACAGCACGGAAACAGGCCATCTCGGCCCTTCTAGTCCGTGCCAACGGTTACATTCACCTAGTCCCAGCGGCCCGCACTCTTCCCATAACCGTCCATTAACTTCCTGTCCAGATACCTATCCAACTTTACTTTAAATAACAACACAGAACCTGCCTTTACAACTTCTACTGGAAGCTCATTCCAGACAGCTAGCACTCTCAGATAAAATAAATTCCCCCTCGTGCTACCCTTAAATTTTGGTCCCTGAACTATCAAATCATGTCCTCTTATTTGAATCTCCCATTTTCTCAATGGAGTAAACCTATCTAGGTCAACTCGATATAGCCCCCTCGTAATTTTAAATACCTCTATCAAGACCCTCACAACCTTCTACTCTCCAAAGAATAAAGACCTAACTTGCTCAGCCGTTCCCTGTAACTTAGGTGCTGAAACCCAGGTAACATTCTAGTAAAGCTTCTGTGTACTCTTTCTACTTTGTTGGTATCTTTCCTATAATTCGGTGAACAGAACTGTGCACAATACTCCAAATTTGGCCTTATCAATGCCTTGTACAATTTTAATATTCTATCCCAACTCCTGTACTCAATGCTCTGATTTATAAAGTCCAGCATACCAAAAGCTTTCTTCACCACCCTATCCACATGAGGTTCCACCTTCAGGGAACTACGCACCATTATTCCTAGATCACATTGTTCTACTGCATTCTTCAACGCCCTACCATTTACGGTGCATGTCCTATTTGGAATATTCCTATTAAAATGTAGAACCTCACATTTATCAGCATTAAACTCCATCTGCCATCGTTCAGCCCACTCTTCTAACTGCCGTAAATCTTTCTGCAAGCTTTGAAAATCTACTTCATTATCCACAATGCCAACTACCTTAGTATCATCTGCATACTTACTAATCCAATTTACCACCGCATCATCCAGATCATTAACGTATATGACAAACAACATTGGACCGAATACCTGAGGGACACCACTATTCACCGGCCTCCTACTTGAAAAACAGTTATCCACCACTACTCTCTGGCATCTCTCATCTAGCCACTGTTGAATTCGTTTTACTACTTCAGCATTAATACCTAACGAATGAACCTTCCTATCTAAGGTTTCGTTCGGAACCTTGTCAAAGGCCTTACTGATGTCCATATAGACTACTTCCACTGCTTCACCCTAGTCAATTTTCCTCGTAACCTCTTCAAAAAATTCAACAATATTTGTCAAACATGACCTTTCACGCACAAATCCATGCTGACTGTTCCTAATCAGACCCTGTCTATGCAGATAATGATATATACCATATCTAAGAATACTTTCCATTACTTTACCCACCACTGACATCAAACTGACAGGCCTATAATTGCTAGGTTTACTCTAAGAACCCTTTTTAAGCAATGGAACCACATGAGCAATACGTCAATCCTCCGGCACCATCCCCGTTCCTAATGACATTTGAAATATTTCTATCAGAACCCATGCTATTTCTACAACAACTGCCCTCAAGGTGCTAGAGAATCAGCCACGCATTCATCCTCCACCTAATTCCATTCCTACTCTCACTGTCGCGAGGCACAGACAGTAATCCTGAGATTACTACCTTTGCAGTCCTTCTCCTTAACTGCCTTCCTAACTCCCTATGCTCTCGTTTCAGTTCCTCTTCCCTTTTCCTACCTATGTCATTGGTACTTATATGTACCACGACCCCTGGCTCCTCACCGTCCCACTTTTGGATATCTTGGACGCGATCAGTAACGTCCCGAACCCTGGCACCTGGGAGGCAAACTACCATCCGGGTCTCCTGATCGCGTCCACAAAATCGCCAATCTGACGCTTATGGTTATGGTTTAAGTTATTGGTCCTTTGATTCAGCTAATCGCTATCAGCTAACTGCATGGAACTCTCAAAGAGATCGATAATTCTCAAACTGAATTCTACGCAATGAGGAGGAAATTAAAGATTGGTTTCTTTCAGAAGTATTTCAATGAATTACTCGGACATGCTGTGACATTATCACTGTGGTCAGCGCTAAGTTCCAGTGACAACAATATTATCATCATGGTCAACCCTGTGCGTGGGATATTAATGACGTCGGCAGCGAGGCCTGCAGTGATATCATAATGTGAGCTCAGAGCGCTATGATCCAGAGACGCAATGACAACATCAACAGCCTGGTCAGATACATGATTAGTTGAGACGTCGGGCAGAATCATCAAGGTCGTGTTTCACATCCATCCCCTATTGGAGCAAGCATTTCAAATTATTGCAAATTCTTTAATAACAGAATATCGAATTTTCATGTTATACCAATATGTTGCATATTCCATAATTCTGCATGTGCTGAACTACAACGGGTTAACTGCAGCTACTTCTGAACGTAATTAATCTGATTTGTGGCGCAATAATTCTTTGTTGTTGTACACAGCCTGGTTAAAACAAGACACACCTGCAGCATTCTTCACAATATGCAAAAGTGTTTAAATATGTTAAATGCATATAGGATATTTTAACAATTATATTTGCTATGTTATTGGCAGTATGGGAGATCAGAAAAATAGGCAGCTGTAAAAATCTGTAAGTGTTGCAGGCTCGATAGTCTTCGGTTCCCCCGTGTGCCAGATTATCTGCGCCACTGCACACAAGCTGCAACTCCCTTCCAACTTCAGGTTCTTCATCCACTGAGAAACAGAGCGTTGTCCGGTATTATTCCGTGCAGACAGACCAAATAGTAGAGATATAAGGCGCTCCTTCCGTCCGCTAGTTTGCAGGTAACACTTCAGCATGCCGTAGCCCCTGCCTAGCGCAAACAGCCCACACACAACCTCCCCCCCCCCCCACCACCTTCACACACACAGATCTACCAATGTGACTTGCAGCCATATGAGCAGACGCTGGATGGTGTATGCGCAGCTAGCGTATATCATAAGTCCTGGTTATGCGACCATTGATGGCAGAATGACAATATCTGAAGGGTGTTGATTATCTCTGGGGTTACTGAACACAGGGGCGATTCGTTGTCGTTGCTCATCGACATTAACGATTTTGAATGAGATTGTAATCGAGATTGCTGAGGTGATTCTGGGGAGGGGACGACCAATAGAAAGGTGAACACGAGGGTTCCAATATCATTGCGGGCAGCATGGCTGGAGTTGTTAATTTGTCACGGGGATGTGAACCGGCGTAATAGTGCAGAAGATGCGGTAATTGCTTAACAAAGAGATGCGATGTGTAGTGAGAACCCAAGCAATGCATGGCTGATGAATGGGCAAAATTGCATTCAAGGGTTTCACTCTCACCACTCGCTGAATAAAGAACTTTTCACTTGTGTTCACTTTAAATTTCTCAGCGCTCTCTCTTAACCCACGACCTCTGGTAATAGTCCCACCCAACATCAGTGGAAAAAGCTGTCTTCCATTTATCATGTCTCTACACCTTATCATTATGTATACTTCAGTCAAATCTCCTTCCACCCTTCTTTATTCTAAACGGTAAAGTCCTAAGCTATTCTCCCTTTCCCGGCAAATGAGGTCCTCATGACGTGATAAACTCTCTATAAATTTTCTCTGTATTCAGTTTAACTTCCTGTAAGTAGGTAAAATGAACAGCAGACGATTCTCCAAGTTTTGCCTCAGAAATGGATTTTAAAACTGAACATAACAATGCGATTCCTGTAATGAGTGGTTATATAACTCAAGGCTAACGTGCTAGAAGCTTTATTTACGACTGATTCTAACTGTGACGCTACGTCCGCGAATTATGGACCAGTATTCACAGAACCTTGTGTTCCTCCATACTCCTTACTGGCCTTCTAGGTCAATCCGACAGAACAACAGCAGCTCGCAGTTTCCTGCAATAAATTCCGCCTGCCGTCCTTCAGCCCAAGTTCCCATCTGAACATATGCAAGCCATCATGTCCTTCGTCGATGTCCACTGAGCTCTCAATCATGCTGTCATCCGCAGATTTGCTGATCTGGCTGACCACATTAACGTCTCCCAGTAAGCCAATGTCCGGTCTAATTTTCCACCTTATTTTGAATGCCGTAAGAATAAATTTTCTTGACAATCCTCCCATGCGGGACCTTGTCAAATGCCTTTCTAAAGTCAATGTAGTCGACAGCCACTTCCTTGCTTTCATCCAGTTTCCAGCCAAAGTACTCAATAAACTCAATACAGATTGGTTAGATCAGAACTACCATGAACGGGGCCACGCTGACATCTTTAATCAGTCCACGTATATACAAATGCTTACACACCCCCACTACTGATGTCAAAAGCCACACTGTAATTTAATTCTTTATGTACACACAATTCCATTAGTATCTGAACAACATTGAATTTCCTCCAATCCTCTGGTAACACTCCGGTCGCTGTCAACTATAACTTGCATCATGTCAACGCAGTTGATGCCCATTTGCTTCTCTTCTACAGACGTGGTGTACGTCTGCTGGGTAAACGATTTATAATATCCCGCAGCTCTTTTGGCTCCGCTCATGCATTACCAGTTTGATGTTTCATAGGAGGAATTTTATTGCATGCAATGCTTTTGCTCTAATCATCTCGGTCGAGTCCCTCAGGATTCTCCTTGATCTTTTTTGCTGGGGGAACCATATCCCTTCTTTGTGTTCTGCTGATTTATTTAATTGCATTGCCTACAGCCTACATCTGCTCCTTTTTACCCAGTTGTCTATAACTGCTATGCAACTTTTTTTTACATCTTAACCTCTTTTCATCAGCAGGAGAATTGCAATCAACTGTAATCTGTAATCCGGTGGCCCGGCATATTCCCCAGTCTGACGTTACCACCAGGTCAGGTGGGTCAATCATGGTTCAATGAAGAGTGCAGGAGGGCATGCTGAGAAATTACCGAACATACCTCAGCATGAGACGGTGATGCCGGAATACAGGACTACTTGCATGCCAAACACCCTATGCTGCAATGATAGACCGAGCTAGATGGCTCCAGAAACAGTCGATCAGGTCTAGGCTCCATAGACCTGCCTCATCCAGCCGTGAATGGTGGTAGACAATCAAACATCTCACAGGAGGAGGAGGCTGCGCAAATACCCCCATCCTCAATGACAATTTGAGCACAGCACATCTGGGAAAAAGGTAAGACTAGGGTAGTTGCAACAATCTGCAGTCAGAACGGCAGAGCAGATGATCCAGCTCGGCCTCCTCCAGAAATCCCCAGCATCCCAGATGTCAGTAAGCAGCCAATCCGATAAACTCCAGTAGACATAAACAAACGTTTGAGAGCACTGGATACAGAAAACCCTATGGTCCCAGACAAATTCCCGGCAATAGTCCTGAAGACCTGTGCCCCAGAACTTGCCGCGCCACTACCCAGGTAGTTCCAGTATAGCTGCAGCAGCGGCTTCTACCCGTCAGTTGGAAATTTACCGAAGTATGGCCTGTGCACAAGAAATATTACGGCCAACCCAGCCAATCACCGAGTTATCAGTCTACAGTTAATCAACAGCAAAGTCATGGAAGGGGTCATCAATAGTGTTTTCAAGTTTCACGAAGTCAGCAATAAACTGTTTATGGGTGCCCAGGACAGTTTTCGCCAAGTCTACTCACGTCCTGACCGCATCACTCCTTGATTAAACCATGGACCAACGAGCTAAATACCAGAGGTGGGGTAAAAGTGATAGCCGTCGAGTTCAAGGCAGCATTTAATCGAGGTTCCCTATCGAAAATGGCGTCAATGGGAATTAGGGGAAGTATCCACCGCTGGTAGGAATCGTGCCTGACTCAGAGAAGATGGTAGTGGTGGTAGGATGTCAGTCACCTTACCCTCAGGACGTCTTTGCAGGAGTTCCTCAGGGAAGTGCTCTCGGACCAACCGACTCCAGGTGCGTCATCCGTCCATCTTCATGACAGAAGTGGGGATGTGCGCAGGTGACTGCACAATGTTCTGCGCCATTTGTGCTCCGCAGAAAGTGAAGTAGTTCATTCCGAAATGGAGTCGAACCTGGAAAATATATGTGCTTGTATTGTTATTAGAGCCACGTAAGTGCCAAGCAATGACTATCCCGAACAAGAGAGGCGCTAACCTTCGTAATTTGACACTCAGTGGCATTCTCGTCACGGAATCCCCTACGATCAACATCCTCCGCCTTACCATTGACAGGAAACTGAACTGTTCTCGTCATATTAACACCGTGGCTGCGAGAGCAGGTCCAAGGCTAAGAATCCTGTGGTGCGTAACTCACGTCCTCGCTCCCTTAAGCCTGGCCATCATATACAAGGCTAAGATGAGGAGTGCAATGGAATACTCGCCACTCGTTTGGTTGAGTGCAGCTGCATCAACACTCAGGAAGCTTGGCGCCTTCCAACACAAGGCAGACCACCTGATTGGTACCCCTTCCAGAAGCATCAGATCCTTCCACCATTCACGACCAGTTGCAGCAGTGTGTTCTATCTACAAGATGAAATACAACAGCACACCGAAGTTTTTAAGGCAGCACCCTCTAGTCCCAGGAGCATGAAAACATGTCGCGTTTCTTCGTTGTCGCTGGGGGTAAAACGTGAAATTCCCTCCCTAGCAACATGTTGGGTATACCTACACCTCAGGGACTGAAGCGGTCCAAGGATTCAGATTCAGATTCAGTTTATTGTCATTTAGAAACCACAAATGTAATGCAGTTAAAAAATGAGACAATGTTCCTCCAGAATGATATCATAAAAACGCGTTACAATACAGACTACACCAGAAAATCCACATAACATTTGGTATTCCCCAATCCAGAGTCCGGAGAGGCTGCTGCGTATTAATATCGCGCTATCGTCTTAGTGCGTTCCCCTGAAAGGAGCTCCGTATCCACCAGACAAAACAAGACCAAAAACTGAAGTTACAAGACCTGCACAAAACTACATAGTTACAACATATAGTTACAACAGTGCAAACAATAGTACAATTGATAAAAAATAGCCCATTGGCACAGTAAAAATAGTCCAACGATGTTAAAAGACTATAAGTTCGAAAGAAACCACCACACAGTTTCCTCAAGTCCCCAGGGTCCCAATGGACTCGTCACCCTACGCAGGCGGCAGAAGGGAATACCCAGCGCTATGGACTTCCACGGCGCCGCCCGACTCACCTTCGCAGACACAGCACACGGTGAAAGCGCCCCGACCACAGCCGACTCTCGATTCATCGAACCTCCGACACTCCGACCATCTCCTCCGGTACAGCTTCTCCGATCACCATCTTCTGAAGAGCGTATTAAGACGCCCCCGCCAACGGCCACCGGCAACGCGACCCCGAGGACTGTGGGCCTGTTTGTCCCAGCAGAGACCCGGACCTCACAGCAGCAGCAGCAGCGAAGAAGGCCTTCCTGGAGATTTCCAGATGTTCCTCCGTGCTCTCACGTCCGTTTTTCATCAGATTAGGACTGAGCAGAGCATCCCGCTTAATAAATAAAACAAATAACATATCAGCTCCGGAGTGGCCGCTACAAGCTGCTTCGCGCCGCCATCTTGAATCTTGAAGGAGGGAGCTTATCACCAACTTTTCAAGGTCAGCTAAGGATGGGAAATGAATATTGGCTTAGCTTGCGACGCCGATATCAACGTCCCGTAAATTAATAAATATATAACAAAACACAACAACATTCGCCTTTCAACAATATCGAATCTCAACCTATATCCTTTACATATTTACTTTGAAACTAATGACATTGTGATCACCGAATACAAAGAGCTCCCGTACTCAAACTTCTGTCTCATTCCCTAATAGCACAGCAAGCATCGCTCATTCTGTCTTTGGGACTTGGACGTACTGACTAACAAAACATCCTTCACATATTTCAGACACTGTCCCATCCAGCTGCTTTACAGCATGGCAGTACATTAGGGTGTGTCACTGGGAAGAGTCAATTGACTGCAGTCGTCAACATTCGATACAAACCCCAGTTTATGTTATCATTTTTTGTGTTCACCTTAGCCCCAATAATAATCGGTACATACTAAGGGCCCATTCTTCATGAGCTTGAAGGCGGTGAAGCCTTACATTCTAATCTTGCTAAGAAACAGAAACTACTGAAAATGTACTAATGCAATGCTGAAATATGGTTTTATTCCGTTCCACTCTGAACAGCGACTCCCCGTTCGTCCTATGTTTAATAATGTACTGTCAAAAGAAGCCAAGAAACCTTCAGCTTGCAGGAACACTTTTGTAAAATATACCCTGAAAAGGTTACTTATTGTATTACTTATGCCCAGAAGATGAAGAAAACACTGAAGTCATTTGCTAAGAAAGCCAAAATGACTTTGATAGTGGTCTCGTTGTTTCTTATAACAGTTTCAAAATCATAGCAAAGTGTGCAAAATGCGGTACAACTGGTGCATTTGGTGAAAGATTGATACTGACAGCTTTATTCGTAGAGCTCACCTGTGTTCTCAAAATGGATGCCAGTATTTTAGATATACCCCCCGAGTAATAACTCAGTAATTCGTCGTATTGACCAAATGAGTGAAGACATTCAGTATGTACTGTACACAGAACTTCAAGGAGCATGGTTTGAGATACAACTGAATGAGTCAATTGTGAGAGACGATGAATCATTCCTGAAGGCATATGCAATGTTTATCAAAAATATAAAAGTTTATGAAAGTATACTCTTTTGTATAAACGTAAAAACAAATATCAAAGGGGAAGCAAAATTCGACGAGCTCAGCATGTATATTGAAGACAAATGTATTCCGATTAGAAACATGATTTCTTATGCAACAGATAGAGCACCGGATTCGACGGGTCCCCATGCTGGTTTACTGTTTTTTTTAACGAAAGAAAAACATTCTAAGCACGACACTCGTAATATCTTATACCAACAAAATTATAGCTTATTCATATAACTATATAACAATCACAGCACGGAAACAGGCCATCTTGGCCCTCCTAGTCCGTGCCGAAACCTTAATCTCACCTAGTCCCACCTGCCCGCACTCAGCCCATAACCCTCCACTCCTTTCCTGTCCATATACCTATCCAATTTTACCTTAAATGACACAACTGAACTGGCCTCGACTACTTCTACAGGAAGCTCATTCCACACAGCAATCACTCTTTGAGTAAAGAAATACCCCCTCGTGTTTCCCTTAAACTTTTGCACCCTAATTCTCAAATCATGTCCTCTAGTTTGAATCTCCCCTACTCTCAATGGAAACAACCTGTTCACGTCAACTCTATCTATCCCTCTCAAAATTTTAAATACCTCAATCAAATCCCCCCTCAACCTTCTACGCTCCAATGAATACAGACCTAACTTGTTCAACCTTTCTCTGTAACTTAATTGCTGAAACCCAGGTAACATCCTAGTAACATCTCTCTAATTTATTGATATCTTTCCTATAATTCGGTGACCAGAACTGCACACAATATTCCAAATTTGGCCTTACCAATGCCTTGTACAACTTTAGCATTACATCCGAACTTCTGTACTCAATGCTTTGATTTATAAAGGCCAGCGTTCCAAAAGCCCTCTTCACCACCCTATCTGCATGAGACTCCACTTTCAGGAAACTATGCACAGTTATTCCTAGATCTCTCTGTTCCTCTGCATTCCTCAATGCCCTACCATTTACTCTGTATGTTCTATTTGGATTATTCCTGCCAAAATGTACAACCTCACACTTCTAAGCATTCAACTCCATCTGCCAACGTTCAGCCCATTCTTCTAACCGGCATAAATCTCCCTGCAAGCTTTGAAAATCCACCTCATTATCCACAACACCTCCTACCTTAGTATCATCGGCATACTTTCTAATCCAATTTACCACCCCATCATCCAGATCATTTATGTATATTACAAACAACATTGGGCCCAAAACAGATCCCTGAGGCACCCGCTAGTCACCAGCCTCCATCCCGATAAACAATTATTCACCACTACTCTCTGGCATCTCCCATCTAGCCACTGTTGAATCCATTTTATTACTCCAGCATTAATACCTAACGACTGAACCTTCTTAACTAACCTTCCATGTGGAACTTTGTCAAAGGCTTTGCTGAAGTCCATATAGACTACATCCACTGCCTTACCCTCGTCAACATTCCTCGTAACTTCTTCAAAAAATTCAATAAGGTTTGTCAACATGACCTTCCACGCACAAATCCATGCTGGCTACTTCTAATCAGATCCCGTCTATCCAGATAATTATAAATACTATCTCTAAGAATACTTCCCATTAATTTACCCACAACTGATGGCAAACCGACAGGTCTATAATTGCTAGGCTTCCTTCCAGAACCCTTTTTAAACAATGGAACCACATGAGCAATAGGCCAATCCTCCGGCACAATCCCCGTTTCTAATGACATATTAAAGATCTCCGACAGAGCTCCTGCTATTTCTACACAAACTTCCCTCAAGGTCCTGGGGAATATCCTGTCAGGATCCGGAGATTTATCCACTTTTAAATTTCTTAAAAGCGCCAGTACCTCCACCTCTTTAATTGTCATAGGTTCCATAACTTCCTTACTTTTTTCCCACACCTTAGACAATTCAATATCCTTCTCCTTAGTGAATACCGAAGAGAAGAAATCATTTAAAATCTCTCCCATCTCCTTCGGTTCCACACATAGCTGACCACTATGATTCTCTAAGGGGCCAAGTTTATCCCTCACTCTCCTCTTGCTTTTAATATAACTGTAGAAACCTTTCGGATTTACTTTCACCTTATTTGCCAAACCAACCTCGTATCATCTTTTAGCTTTTCTAATCTCTTTCTTAAGATTCCTTTTACATTCTTTATATTCCTTGAGCAATTCCTTTACTCCATGCTGCCTACATCTATTGTAGACATCCCTCTTTTTCTGAACCAAATTTCTAATATCCCTGGAAAACATGGTGCTCTCAAACCTTTAACCTTTCCTTTCACCCTAACCGGAACATAAAGATTCTGTACCCTCATAATTTCACCCTTAAATGACCTCCATTTCTCTATTACATCCTTCCCATAAAACAACTTGACCCAATACACTCACTCTAAATCCCTTCGCATCCCCTCAAAGTTAGCCTTTCTCCAATCAAAAATCTCAACTCTAGGTCCAGTCCTGTCCTTCTCCATAATTATATTGAAGCTAATGCTATTGTGATCACTGGACCCGAAGTGTTTCCCAACACATATATCTTTCAGCTGACCTATCGCATTCCCTAACAGGAGATCCAACACTGCCCCATCTCTAGTCGGTACTTCTATGTATTGTTGCAAAAAACTATCCTGCACACATTTCACAAACTCTAAACCATTCAGCCCTTTTACAGAATGAGCTTCCCAGTCTATGTGTGGAAAATTAAAATCTCCCACAATCACCACCTTGTGTTTACTACAAATATCTGCTATCTCCTTACACATTTGCTCTTACAACTCACGCGCCCCTTTAGGTGGCCTATAATACACTCCTATCAGTGTTACTGCACCTTTCCCATTCTTCAATTCCACCCAAATGGTCTCCCTAGAGGAGCTCTCTAATCTATCCTTCCAAAGCACCGCCGTAAGATTTTCTCGGACAAGCAATGCAACACCTCCTCCTCTGGCCCCTCCTACTCTGTCACACCTGAAGCAACTAAATCCAGGAATATTTAGTTGCCAATCACACCCTTCCTGCAACCATGTTTCACTAATAGCTACAACATCATAATTCCAGGTATCAATCCAGGCTTTAAGCTCATCCACCTTTCTTACAATGCTCCTAGCATTAAAATAGATACATTTAAGATACTCTCCATCTCCTCCTCTCTTTCCATCCCTAACAATGCATTCAAATCTATTATCCTTTTCTTTCTTCTCCCCTACATCTTCGGGCTGAGCCCATCCCTTCTCCATCACTTGCCTTTCCTCCCTCACACACTGTCTATTTACTTGCTCCACTGGTGAACTAACCTCCTCTCCCATAGACTACTCAAATAGTCTCCCGCCCCCCCATCTTACTAGTTTAAAGTCCGCCCTGTAGCCCTAGCAAACCTCCCCGCTAGGATATTGGTCCCCCCACGATTCAATTGTAACCCGTCCTTCTTGAACAGGTCACTCCTGCCCCAGAAGAGGTCCCAATGATCCAGAAACTTGAATCCCTGCCCCCAGCTCCAATCCCTCAGCCACGCATTCATCCTCCACCTAATTCTATTCCTACTCTCACTGTCGCGTGGCACAGGCAATAATCCCGAGATTACTACCTTTGCAGTCCTTCTTCTTAACTGCCTTCCTAACTCCCTATACTCTCGTTTCAGGACATCTTCCCCTTTCCTTCCTATGTCATTGGTACCTACATGTACCACGACCTCTGGCTGTTCACCTTCCCACTTCAGGATATCTTGGACGCGATCAGAAACGTCCCGAACCCTGACACCAGGGAGACAAATTACCATCCGGGACTCCCGATCACCTCCACGGAACCGCCTGTCTGAACCTCTGACTATTGAGTCCCCTATTACTATGGACCTCTTTCTTCTAACCCTACCCTTCTGAGCTACAGGGCAGTTCTCTGTGCCGGAGGCCCGGCCACTGTCACTTCCACCAGGTAGGCTGTTCCCCCCCCCCAACAGTACTCCAACATGAGTATTTATTGTCAAGGGGTACAGCCACTGGGATACTCTCAAGTACCTGCCTCTTCCCCTTCCTGACTGTAACCCACCTATCTGCCTCCCGTGGTCCCGGAGTGACCACCTGCCTGTAACTCCTCTCTATCACCTCCTCACTCTCCCTGACCAGGCGAAGGTCATCAAGCTGCAGCTCCAGGTCCCTAACTCGGTCCCTCAGGAGCTGCAGTTCGGCGCACCTGGCGCAGATGTCTCCGGGAGGCTCGGAGACTCCAGGATCTCCCACATCCGACACGACAACAACAAGCTGCCCTCACACTCATACTCCCAAATAACTGAAAATACAAGAACTAAAAAATCAGCCTACTGTGCCCTCTTCCGCCTAAGCCCTCTGAGCCCAAGCCCTACACTGCGCGCCTGCTCACTCCGCTGCCGGCAAACGAAGCTGCCCGCTTCTTAAGGCGGCGTTATTTATATATCTTCCCTCCTTCCCGAGCCTCCTTCACGCGCCTGCGCAGTCCCGCCTCTCAGAACTCCGATCTGAGAAGCAATTGGACAATTTGAAAATGGCCGCCGCCGCACTTTCTCTCAAGCCTCGCTGTCCTCTTCCAAAAGAAATAAAATATTTCCAAATTTCCCCCGCGTAACGATGAGGAGTTTGAGCATTTGCTTCTCCACAATGGGGAGCGTTGTCTGTCAAAAGACTGCTGCATAAAACGTTTCTTTGATCTTTTTGACACTGTGGTTGTATGGTTGCTGACTGTCGACAAGAGCTGGTGAAACAAGATTCAACAACGTGGAGATTTGCGATACCTCTCCGATCTTTATATCAAAATGAATATTCTAAATATGAAACTCCTGGATGAGAATTTGAATTTAATCCAGTCAAAAAGTTCAGTGTCCACTTTAATCGGAATTTTGGAAATATTTAAGCAAAACATTGGGAGAAGGATGTTCCTAATTTCCCTGCATGGAAGGCATGGCCCTCTCTCACAGACGGTGATTTCCAAGGCTACTACATATACCTACAATCATGAAGAAGGATTAATCTCAGACCTCTCAGTCTCACCTTCCCGGAGAGCTGACTCTCCCCAGCACATGTATAGCTCTGGGCAAGGTGCCACTAACGACAATAAAAATATCGAGTTGATCCCGTCAGTTAGAGGAACAAGAGAATTAGTTTCGGTTGTATGAAAATGAGAACTATCGAAAGTTGAAATGACAGTAGTGAACCATGTGAAAGAAGAGGGCATTCATCCCAATTATGCCCTGTCATGAATATAAACCACCCCGCAGTTGTGTACTCTCCAATGAAGAAAAATCCCAAACTCAATATCAGAATCACATTTGATATCACCAGTCTATGATGTGAAATATATTGTCTTCTGACGACAGTACTGTGCAGGATATGAAAATGCAATATACCACAAAGTGAATGAACAGTGCTCAATTTCGGACTATCGAAAAAATATAACCTGCCCAATCGCCTTCCATATCCCGGTTCTTGTCATTAGAAGTGTATTGTCTTCTTCTATTTGACCGATTATGGTGCCACACCTTATAAAAGAGCGCGACCATTATCCTGGCAGCCAGTTTTGCTTCAGCTGTTTGAAGTGATTTAAACAAACATGACAGGAAATGGAAATAAGTATGAAAGAACTGTGGACGACCCAACTGGTTTACAGGTAGACGATGGGTGTTATAAATGTAAGTAAGGCCAAGCCATGAATGGGAAGAAATGCAGACAATAAAAAGGAAGCAAATTGTATCACATAGGCAATATTCAAAAGGAAGAACAGTGCAGGAATTAGGGTGCTCCTTTTAAATGCACGTAGTATTCTAAGGTGGTTGAAATTGTTGGAGTTAAGTTGGTTTGACGTCATTGGCATCACTGAGTCGTGGCTGATAGAAGGTCACATTTAGAGCTTAATATAAAAGAATGCACGTTTTACCGAATGGACTGGCAGGAAGGCATAGACGGTGCTATGAGGGATGGTATTACATCTCTAGAAAAAGGTGAAATCGATTCAGAGAACTTCGAATCTTTCTGGGTGGAGTTAAGTAAAATAAAACCACATTATGGGAACCATATATAGGTATCCAAACAATAACCAAGCTATGGGGTTCAAATCGTAAAGAGAGCTCGAAAGAGCATTTAATAAGGGAAATGTCAAATTTGTGATGGAGGATTTCAATATGCAAGGGCTTTGGGAAATTCACTCAGTAACCTCAGTTGAACTTTTTCGTTTTGTGTGTTTCCCCAGATGTTAGTCTGTGGTTTTGTATTGCGATCAGCTCCTGTCTCCGCTCCTGCTCTACACCGACCCCGGTATTTCTGAATACCCCTTTTCTCATCTGTTTCTTATTGGTACCTGCATCGCTGCCACCTGTGTCTCATTGTGCTCCAACTATCATCTACCTCTCTGCATATTGCTCAATTTATTTCTGTCCTTTATTGCTAGATTGCGCCAGTGAATTTTCCTGAGCCTGTCCAGCGATCGTGTCTGTACACTACAGGTCTGAATATTTACTCTGCTTGTTTCCTGTTTCTGATTTTGGATTTCTCTGGATATTTTGACCTCTGCCTGAACTTTGGTGTCAACTCTGTTGCGCCACCACCCCCCCCCCCCGCCCACTCCCCCGCACCGGATTCCCTACTCTCTAAATATTACAATGCGCACAGCACTTGGACTTCATTTGAGTCCCTGCTTCAGCGCCCTGACAAAATCAGTTCGGTGTCTGATCGCAAGAAAGGGAATCTGTTGAAGGCCATCGAGTTTTTAGAACAGCCGGTGTTTAAATTTACTGGAGAAAGACCATCTTAGGTTGAATGTTGTGTAATAATTCAGATCATATTAGGGAGATAAATGTTAAGGAATCCTTCGGGGATATGGTAATCATAGCATGATTGAATTCATACTGCCGTTTCCGAGGAAAAGCACAGGTCCAATGTATCAGCATCGCAAGGGATTGCAGGGAATTACAGACGTATGAGCGAGGAGCCTGCCTCGTTTAGTTGAAGGTGGATATTGGCGGGGATCATAGCATAGCAGAGGTGGCTGACGTTTCTGGCAATAGTTCAAAAGGCGCACGTTAGATACGTCCCACAGAAGAAGACAAAGTTGGGCAAATGTTTTTGACAAGGGATGTTAAGGACAACATAAAAATAGGAAAGGGCTTATAATGTAACAAAAGCGAGTGGGACTTCGGATGATTGGAACGCTTTTTAAATCCAACCAAAGTCATCCAAAAAAAAAATAAACAAAAGAAGGGAAAAGATGAAAGGTGGGAGTAAACTAGGAAACGTACAAAACAGGATGCTTTTTTTCGAGTAATATAAAGTAGAACAGGGGGTTGGAAGTTGATATTGGAACACTGGGAAATGATGATGCTGAGGTAGCAATGGTGGGCAAACAAATGGCGGCTGAAATAAATCAGTACTTTGCATTAGACATCACTGTGGCACCAGCTGTGTGCCACATGTCCGTGATGATCATATATCAGGCCTGAGTGCCATTGGAATTGCAAGGGAAAACGAGCAGGCAAAGTGAAAGGTCTTAAGCTGGATAAGTCACCAGAACCAGATGGACTATACTCCAGAGTTTTGAGAGAGGTTTATGAAGAGATAGTAGATGTATTGGTAGTGACCTTTAAAAAATTGCTTAATTCTGGCATGGCACTCTTTAAGAATGGAGGAAGATGAAAGTAAATAAATTATAGGCTAGTTAGCCTCAGAGGTTGGGAAGGGTGCAGTCCATTATTAACGAAGACGTTTCGGAGTAATTGCAGAGGAATGATCAAAATAAGAACAGTCATCATGGTTTCTGTCAAGGAAAACCTTGCCTGCCTAATCTGTTTGAGCTCTTCGAGGGAGTTGCAAAAGCGGTGGACAATGGAAAGGCGGAGAAACACAATTACTTGGATTGTCAGAAGGCCCTTGATACAGCGCCACACATGAGGCTGCGTAACAAGAAAAAATCCTATGGCATTCAAGGAAAAACACTGGCATTTTTAGAGGAAAGGCTGACAGGCAGAAAGCAATGATTGGATATAAAAGTGGCTTTTTCCGGTTGGCTACCAGTGACTAGTGGTGTTCCTCAGGGGTCAGAATTAGGACCGCTACTTTACACGTTGTTTGTCAATGATTTGGATAATGGAATTAATGGCTTTGTGGCAAAGTTTGCGGATGATACGAACAGAAGTGAAGGAGAAGGTAGTGCTGAGGAAGCAATGCAATTGCAGCAGCAATTGCTATACTTTTCAGTTACTGCGACTACACAGCCGTTCCCCACCGTCCCGCCCCTCCCCCCACGCCGCCCCACGTAACTCAGAGAGAGCGGAGAGAAAGGGGTAGTAGAAGGATATCTGGTCCCTGTTCTATAAGAGCCGCAGTCAGGGGTTGAACCGTAGAATAAAACATGTTACAGTTCCTGGCAGTGAGTCTCGTTCATCCGCCCGCCATCATTCAAAGAGCAATGTGGTTTTGCTAACCACTGCTTACCATTGCGTAACTTCACTCCAATGGACCAATATAACGATGACTTCACATTTCCACCACGTGCCGTCTCATGCGAAATCAATCGGCCACTTACAACCTCAATATAATATACCACCCCGTAGACGGTTGTCAGTATGGTTATCATGTTTTATTTTTTATTTAATTATTTTTCTGAACACATGTTTGACCAGCGCTGAGTTAAAAACATTCACTCTGATCGATGTCTGAGTTACGACACAAGTTCCAATTTTATAGAACTGAACCAATGTCCTTTCAGCGACGCAATGTTAGTGATAGCCTCGCCAGTTGTAATAGTCATCTAATAGTAATAGAATTTGACCTGCATCTGCCTTTGTCTGTCCAATCCAGTACCTTTATTACACCGTTATTCAGAGCTCTCGTGTACAACTTAGCGATTCTATATAATTTCTGGGCTTCGCTTCTGGAGCATCTCCCGTTGTTCTCTAGTTATTGAATTGACTCCCACGTGGCGCTGAGAATATCGGTTCTGTGTAACACTGCGATATTCCAAGAAGTAAGTGCGCTAGCAACTCTCTGGTGTGCTGTCAATGGCCTCATTTAAATTGAAACTATGGAAACGTAGTTAAACATTGTTACGTTTTTATTAATAACAGCATCTGAAGTTAAGGGAAAAAGGCAGGGGAATGTGGTTTACAGAGGTGATTAATCCGCCATGATGGAATGATGAAACAGACGAAGTTAACTGAGTGGCCTCTCTGAAGATTTTTTACATTCTTCTGAATCTTGACGCATCTTCTCTTTCATCCATAAACATCGGACTCTGTTTTGGACATTATATTCTACTTGCCAACGTCCATCTGTAAAGCAGCGTTCCCCGTTACAATTGAACCTCCCGTGTTCAGGTTTTGTGGCATATGTCATGATCGCCTCCCACCCAGTGGTGTCAGGATCAGTCCTATCTATAAACTTATATTTCATCACTTCCCTACCTGAGAAGACAGCCTTTTTACCTCCGTTCCAGATTTCTGCCGATACGCGTCTAACGAGTTTTGAACTATATATTTAACACTGCTTCTCTTTCCACAGAGGGCGCCTCACCTGAGAAAACTGTAGCAAGCTCGAACTCATTTCCGATTCCCAGAATCGGATGTGCGTTTGTGTGTATATAAAATATGAGAGGGACTCAGCAAAAAGCCGCCAGCACTTAATTTGTGTTGCCTTTTTATTTCCAAAATCTGCAGAGGTTCTGTTTGTTATATTTCCGTGCTTATCTGTAAATCCGTGGGATGTGAGAGACTGAAAGGCAGATCAGGATGGTCAGCCGCAAGTACAGCAGTTAGGGCTCGGTCGGTTTCGGAGAATTCCGTTTGCATAATTAGGCACCAAAAACATTGAAAGTTGTGAATGTGGTTGTTCCGAGACAAAGCTCATTCTTTGTTATTCGAGCTCCTGCATCATTTCCCCAGGATGAAAGAATGCTGAGATAATACCCAAGAGTGTTTGATGTATTTGTCTTCAATCAGCCCAGAATTTACATCGGAGAAAATGGTGCCGAATTAAAGTGTTTGTTCTACTAAGTGTAACTAAAAAAGTTAATCAGAGGTATAGCGGTATCGCTGGGGACCGATCCTCTCTATAAAGCAGGCTTGTTTGGAATGAATCGGCTCAGAGTGTTCGCCAGAGCTGTGAATTCTGGACCAACAGCAGTCACGGATTCACAGTTAGATGGGCAATCGGGTCATCTGGCGGATACGAGATGTTTACTATCCCTTCATTTCAGCCTTTGGAATTCTCGGTAAGCTAAGGTGTCAGCTGCCGTTGTTGGTAAATGTAGTTAAATTCCATATTGTGATTGTTTTTCTCTCTGTTTTCTATTGCCATCCGCCCAGTCCCAGTATTCCGCGTTTCGGGAATGAAATGGAAACCTGGAATGTGAATTTCGGGATTTGGATCTAAAAACAGGAATTCAGCGAATCCGCCAACATTTGTGAGATTCAATAGATCAGACCGCGTTCTCCAGCTATTTGTGATCAATAATGTGATGTTCGGGTCTCTGTGCTTTTGGTTTTTAACAGCAACATTTCCTTTGCAAATATTGCGTTGTTACAGCACGTGGAGAGTTTACTAATTGACTGTCTGCATTTGTATGTCAGCGGTTGTCTGAATTAGGTGTAACAATCAAATCAGAACTGGTAGTGACAATTGAGTAAATGTGAGTAGTTCCATGTTGCAGCATGAAACGTGTGTATTTTTGATAAATGTGTCCGCAGTGACTGAATGTGAAGCAGTTGGCGAACAACACCATGTTGTCGTTGCAGAGTCCATTGTCACAACCAACGTGTTAATGTTATCACCACCCTGAAATGTATTCTATCATACTGACATCAAACACTCTTGCAGACATTGGACTACGGCACCGAATTTACTGTTGGATGTGGAATTTCAGCGTCCTACAAATGGATTGAGTGGATGTTTCATGTCTGTCTGTGAGATGGTCTCACACTGCACGGTGTTTGCTGGAATCAGTCAATGTTCTGTTGTAAAGTCAGTCAGTTGGTAAATACTGGGATTGAAAATAAACACAAGAAATGCTGGAAGCACTGAGCCCCAAGCTGCTTAGATAGAAAGGGAAACGTTACCACACGTGCCGTAGGCCTCCCTGAGAACAGTTCTGAGGCGAGACAATTTGTTTTTCTCCACATGTTCCGTTTTGTCTGGATGAATGTTTCCAGCACTTCCTATTTTTTGTTCCGTCCTTCGGCTGTTCTGTCGCGGACGGGGAGCGCCATGGTAATTGATGATTGTCATATGGAAGAATCCCACCAGCAGCACGCGGATTTGTTCACGTCATACGCAGGAGACGCGGAATGCGCGGTTCGAGAACGTTCCATCCATTAATGACTCTGAGGAGTTCGGTACTCAGCTTTAGCTTTGAGCTGTCACTTCACATTTCAGTCATTAATATTCGCCTCTGCTCAGTATCTTCTCAACTTGCTGTTCACTGTTTCTCTTCCAGCGAACTTGGTGGCGATTGTCATTCTCTCGCGGGGAAAGTGCGGTCTCTCCAACTGTGTCACTCGCTACCTGGTGGGAATGGCCGCGGCCGATCTCCTGGTCGTTATCTCTGATCCGCTGCTGAGGTGGACAGCCTGGAGTTATTTTCCCGATTCATTCCTGGCCATCACTCCTGTGTGCAGCCTCCATGAATGGCTGGTTTTTGCGAGCACTGCGATTTCCGTCTGGCTGACTGTCGCCTTCACAATCGATCGGTTTGTGGCAATTTGCTGTCAGAAGCTGAAAGCAAAATATTGCACCGAGAGAACGGCGGCTGTGGTTATCGGGACAGTGAGTGTGCTGGCCTGTTTGGAGAGTGTCCCCTGGGGATTTATATACGAGCCTTCTGTAATAATTGATGTATTCCCTGGTACTGTGTTAGGAAACCGAGCGTCTATACATCTCTTTCATGGGCGGCGTTTACGATGTTTCACCGCATTTTAACCCCTTGTGTACCATTCTTTCTGATTTTGCTATTCAATATTCTGACTGTCAGGCGGATTCTAGCGGCCAGTCGAGCTCGTAGGGGGCTCCGGGGACAAAAGAGTGGAGAGAAAGAAAATGACCGGGAGATGGAGAACCGACGGAAATCCATCGTTTTGCTCTTCAGCATAACCGGTAGTTTCATATCGTTGTGGTTGACGCAGGTGGTGTTTTATATCTACGAACGGAGTTCAAAGAGTTTTGTTTATTCTGTCACAGATCCCCGTTACATCACAGTATATACAGCAGCAATGCTTCAGGTTCTCAGTTCCTGCACCAATACTTGCATTTACGCCCTGACTCAGAGCAAATTCCGTGAGGAACTAAAGAATGCGGTGAAGTACCTATTGAATCCGATTTTGAAACGATGAAACGTTAAAAATAATTCCTGTAAGTCGCTACCATTCAGTTGCCTCCATGCTTCCTATTTTCTGTTTATACTTTGGTGAAGGTAAACAATGTGATCAGCTGGGTTACAAATCAAACTCGATAATATCTGCTGATGCTCGTAATACAAAACAACACACACACAAAATCAGAGTCCCGATGAAGGGTGTCGACCCGAAACGACTAATTACTGTTTTCAAAGGTTCTGCTGAGCTCCTCCAGCATACTGCCTGTTCTTACTAAAATGTTTCTCTGGCGTCAGCCCTCCATTCGCACGATAATATTGTTGCTTGAAATAAAGCCTGAGACATGCAAGGATTTGTATTCAGACATTACTTGCTCGATATGACGCTCAACTGACGTCCTTCATTCAAGGGTTTACTCCTGATTTGTCGTTCCGTAGAGTCAATCCAGTTCATCTGAAGCGGGTAAAATCTGAGCGTACACGTGACCAATAGGCAATAGGAATGATAGTCGAAATTCTGAAACAGCGACACATGCATTAATGGAGCCTAAATTATTGGAGATAATTCTTCGGGACTGAATTGTTGAGTTGTCGCTGAAAGAAAATTAGGGCAATTCTATGGCTTTCTGTGGGTAAGTCGTGCCTTACGGACAACTTGATTTTCTTTGAGGAGGTGGCAAAGCAATTTCAGCTGTGGATGCTGGGTATATGCAATTGTCTGAGGAGCCTGACAAGAGTCCCCGTCACAGACCCATTCAGAATGTCACAAGGCCTGGGATGTATCAAAGCATGGCTGATTCGATTTGCAATTATTCTGCCCATGAGGCACCTACTGGTTATAGATGGAGCATTTCCAACAAATGTGTTATGGAGCCCTGCTATTTGTGATTTTTGTAAATGACTTTGAAGAGGAAGTGGATAGCTGGGTTACTTAGTAGCAGGATGGGGAACCACGTGGCTTAGCTGCTCCAGCTCGGGGCATTGGAATTCTTCATTCAATGACGGCTTCCTCTGGAAGGAGTCTGTGTGCACTCTGGGTCTCCATTCCCCGGCCAAATTTAAATAGAGTAGATTACCTGGTCATTACAGATTACCGAGCGACGAGGCTAGAATTAAATCGGGGTTGCTGGGTGCCGTGACTCACTGTGCCTGAAAGAGCTGTTTCCGCAGTATGCTTAATTAAACAAATAATAAATCAATAAATAATAGGAAGGTTGGTGGTGTTACGAATAGCGTAGAACGTGTTCCTAGGTTATAACCAGACACTGGCACGTTGCAAAACTGGGCTAAGAAATGGGAAATGGAGTTCCATCCGGGAAAATGTGAGGTACTACGGAATGAAAGGTCAAGCTGGATTACAGAGTACAGATGGCAGAAATCAGTCACAATATAGAAAAACGGGCGGGATTTGATCTTCGTGCTTTGGAAGCCCACAAATTCCTTAAGCTTTCCTCCTATGTTAATTGTGCGGTTATGAAAACTTTTAATGTGTTGGCCTGCATTATTCCGGGCATTAAGTTGTCAAGCCACGTGACATTATTACCAATCTGTAAAACTCTGATTCACCACACGGAATACAGACAGACAGACATACTTTATTGACCCCGAGGGAAATTGGGCTTCGTTACTGTCGTACTAACCAAGAATATTGAGTTCCCTTCGGGTCGCCTGATTATCGGAAATATCCACACGGAAATATTAGAGAATCCGCAAGGACCCTTTTCTTCCCGGGCGTCTCTAAAACCTGGTCGCTAGTCCTCGATGCCAGGCACCCAACACAGCACCGAAACAACTGTTGTTCTCCAGGCGCGTACGTCTGAGGATTGCACACTCCGTTCCCACCAAACCGGTCGAGATTAAGATATCTCTCCCGGCCAGGCTCTGGATTTTGTGAATCCTGTGTCACTTAGAGCTCATTGCTAGGAAGTTACAGACCACACATTGTAAATAATTAAAGGATGTATAAAATAAATATCAACTTAAATAAAATATTTCTAAATCCGATAAAAGCAAAACAAAAGACTAATTATAATTAAAATGACAAAAACGCAAACTTTGGAGCTCAGCTCGCCCATAAGTCATATGCGTCGATTGTGAGTAGTCTCCCGCACTTTGCTCCATCGATCCATGGTCATCACGGGATCGAATCTACGACCCGCTGTTTCCTCTTCATCTCACGATGATCAAAGCCAAAGGCTCACACCGGTGTCAGGCACAAAAATAATAATAATAAATAAAATAAAAATAAAAATAAAAAAAATCCATCCCCAGCCTTCCCTACTGATTGGAATGCTCACATTCCTCAGTATCGTTCATCTCTGAAAACCCAAACACTGTTTCTACAAAAGACCTACAACGTTAGCTGTGAAACCTTTACTAGGGAGTTACACTCCCCACAAGCTAAACAGAGTCATTTTCCCATGACTTTTAGATAATTGATCCCCCTTCATGAATAAGCCCGAGTTTGAAAGGAATTTCGCTGTGGCAGTCCTTCTGATCCAGGTGAAAATGGCAGTTACATACCTCAATATGAAGATTAGCACAACACACAGCTTTCCGGTGCGACCTTGTCCAAACTATCTGGGGAACTCCAGACTCATCATCTAGTTCTTCGGTCGCATTCCAGTTTTTTTTTTTCTGTCTACACGGGTTGTGTCTCTCTATCTGTTACTATCGCCTCCAGATAACTCAGGACCCCTTGTCGTTTGGCTCATCTCAGCTTCAGCTCCAGTTATTCTCCAGTCCAGTCTCCCGTAATTTTCGAACCGAAAACTTATCTGCCACTGCTAGATCCCGCCATTTCACCGGCATTAAAGTTGGTGGAGTTGGGAATCTCTTCAACTGTATTCACGGAGTTTGCAAAAGGCAGCATACCCTTTTGCCCATCCTCTGAATGGGCAACACATTCAGTAGTTCGGTCCTGCCCAGATCTTTTCGCTGCTTGCCCTTCGATTTCCCACGTCGCCGAAGAGTCCTATTACTGAGTGTTGGGACGATGTCAGTCTCAGGCTCAAAACGCACCGCTTGTCAAGGAGTCTGAAGGCGTTTCCGATAGAGAATCTTAACAGGCCCATTCCCATTCTGTGGTACACCCGGGAAACTAATAGGTTTAGCATATGACTCTCCCTCCACAGGACCCACCCGTGCAACGATCAACCAACTGACGCATCCCAGGTTAGCCAAGAGGACTCCGTCTCCAGACATGAGCTAGGAAAACCGAACCGTCTGATCGTAATTCTTTCGACTCCATCAATATTGCTTGGTAACCGCGACCTCCGCTAGTTCATGGGTCATTTTCAGTTCCTTCCAGATATCAGAGAAAAACATCAGACCTCTTTTATTGTGAAAACCCTACCCGCCAGTCCAGAAACAGAGGTTACGGTACAGCATCGCCTCGCGTCCAAACATCTGGTAAAATTGCGAGTACCTGGTAACTTCACTCACAGCAGTTGTCCAGATGCCAAAAATGTTGAATCCCACTGTTGTTCCAACTGATCTACAGAGTTCCTAGCGCGTGTAGTAATGACCGTTTGAAGCGCCTGGGCGAAGAATCACCCTAAATGTGAGAAGGGTTGTCCTCGACTTGGAGCTCTTGGCTGTCCCGCGATCGAAACTTAAGATCAGGGGTCACGCGCCTTTGTTGCAGCCCATAGACTTTGGAACAGCATTCCCCTACCTATCATATCTGCCCCCTTCATCGACTCTTTTAATTCCAGGCTCAAGGCTTACTTTTATTCACTAGCGTTTGACTCCTTCTGATATGGCTGATTTTTGGCTTGTGCCTCGGCCATTTTGTTGTTTCTTTTGTGCCCATAAGCTGTTTGCCTTGTTGGATATGTCTGTGTTTCTTGTATTAACGATATTAGATATTTGCTCTGACCTGTACAGCACTTTGGTCAACGTGTGTTGTTTTGAAATGTGCTATATATATAAAGAAACTTGACTTGACTTCCTACTGCTCTCCATCCTGGCACTTATCCCTGCAGGCGTTACAAGTGCCACATCAGCATCTATACTTCCTCCATCACCAACCACCATTCATTGAAATCTGTCCTTCTACGTCACACATTCATAACAGGTTCTATCGGTATGGCGACCCGTACATTGGTGAGTCCCAATGTAGATGTGGTGCGGCATTGTCGATCGTTTTCAGTCACCCTTTGCAATCCACGACCCTTGCACTGGCGAAATGACGCGTCAAAAATTCTAGGAATTCCTATCCGAATGCATAATAAGCCAGTCTATAATCATGGAATCCAGGCTGGTTGGTAAATTGAGTTTCAGACTGCCTTGTAATAGGAGGCACAGATTCACGGTGGAGACTTATCATATTTTATTCGGCAATGTGTACCGGGAGCAGTGATCGTCCGGACAGCACCCCCAGCGTCTGGAGCAATTACCACTTTTGCAGGGAAACCTCGCCACCTCAGAGATCCCATACGAGCCAGACGCATGTTTTGGCGAGAAATATATCTCCATCCGTCCCTGTTCTTCGGTCTACCACTTTTTCATTCGCTGCTTAAAAGGCTGCAATCGTACAGAAGTGAAGTTAATTGGTTCCATCTGAGGAGCTATTGGAGACAAATAATAAACGATGACTGGGTCACAACGCAGATATCGGAGAAGTAAATGAAACCAATACTGGCGTGGATGTATTAATCAATTAATCCGATGTATTGATTAATGAGACTGTTCGCTATAAAATAACAGTAGGAATTGACTGAACAGCTGTCACAAAAATGAGAAGCTGTTCAGATTTAGGGATGATAATAATTCACAAGAAAAGCTGAATAAAACGGTGAGACTGGCGCAGTCAGTCTCACAAATGGTATTCAAAGTGCAAGTGCGGAAAGCGTGTTTCAGCGCTGAGATCATCTCAAATGAGCCGAGGGCAACGCATCAGTAAGAGGGTCACACTGGATACAGGGAGACCGACGGCCGCTCATCGATACCAGCACCACAGTGGATACAGAGAGGTGAGACTTTATTTCCAATGATCCGAGAGTCGCTCCTCGGTACGAGATCCTCAATAGGCACAGAGTCGTTTACTGCAAAAGCAGAAAAAAGTGTGGTTGAAATGAACACATCCAAATCCACACACACTTAGATTGGTGACAAGGTCGAAAATCAGCAGACACTGAATGGAGAAATGCGACAGAGATTGTTCTGGAGTCAGAGATTAATACCGCACAGAAAAAGGCTGTGCCGTCCACATAGATCATCCCTCTGTGATCCTTCATTATGTCCCAGTAATCTGCACCCTCCTTCCGACTCTCATCCTCATACCTGGACAACCTTCACTGAAATGATATAATTGAATCTGCATCTACCACTTACGTTGGCAGATCCTTTCACATTCCTCGACTCTCTTAGCGTGTCAGCATTAGCACTTACCCCTCTTGTATATTCAACTTTCACCCCACATCAATGAAGCAGTTTTAGATTCACTCAGAGGATGTGGAAGATATGCGAGCAATCGCCCTTTCCGTAATTCTCACAAATGTGTATACTTCTATAAGATATGCATTCATTTCCCTGCCGTCAAGGGAATAAATTCCAATTCAACAGTTCCTTCTAATTCTGGTCTTCAGTTCCTGTATTCTTTTTTTCAGATTATCGGTACACGCATTGAAGCTAATTGACATTATAAAACGGTAGGTAGGTGGACGGAGCAGCCCACGCTATTGTATCTACGGCCTCACCAACGTTTTGTTCAGATTCAACATAACGTCCCAACTCCTGTACTCATGTGAAGGGCAATGGGATTAGAGCTCAATAGAAGCCGATCTTCCCGTAATGCTGCTTTCCTGGAATTATCGATCTGTATTCCCAGGTCTCCTTCTGCACGCTAATTTCCAACTATTCAATGGGCTTCTTAACCTGTTGTATCTATCCTCACAAAGAAGACGAACTCATAATCGTCACCATTAAATTCCATCGGTCATTGTCAACCCATTTTCCAGACAGTAAACATCAATCTACAAGCTTGGATACATTTTCCGGCTATGCACAATGCCTCCAACCTAGTATTCGTCCGTAATTCTTCTCATTCAGTTTCCTGCCTCTACAACTGAGTCATTAACATACATGATAAATCACAACGAACCAATCCCTGCAGTAGAATTGTCACAGTCAAAGAATCAGAGATCTCCTCTCAATCCGTCCACAAGCCGCATCTAAATTCGTGTGGGCCCGTAACATTTTATTATCAAAGGTCCCTGGAATATTGCTGTCAATCTCTTTAATATGCTCAGAAGAACATACGGACAATGTGTTTTATTGTGATGCAGGTCAACATTTGTTACTCTGACATTCGTCATTCAAAAGATTGGAAAAGAATACAACAAGCGACAGAAAAAATGAACCTATCTCCCCCTTCAATAAATTGTCCGCCATTTCACCTGCTGAGCCGGTGTCCCGCCCTCAATGTCAGAAGCGAATGTGGTTCAAAGAATGTGACAAAATACATGTTTGAAGTTGATTGTCCATGTTGATTTTTCAAGATAACTGTTCTGTTGGTAACAACAATGGTCAGAAAATGTCCTATTTCAGCGGCTGACGTCAGATAACTTGGAAAGTACATTCGTAACGTTAATGTTATCTTATGTTTAAAATTTATTAACGTAACAGCCCTTGGGGATACGAATTCATGGCATGGTGACAGAGGGAAAAAATACTTTAATGTAGTTGTTTGTGTCGCTGGCTGTCACTCCTGCGACTGATGCGATAAGCACACTAATTGCCTCAGTGGAATTAAGCTAAATTGCATATAACGCTGCCGCCAGTCCATATGAGTATCGGAACTTTCCGTGCAACTGAACGCTGCTTCTTATGGAATTTGGTTTATCCAGCGATTTTCTACATCGCGGCTATTTTCTATCCGGCAATCGTAGCGATCGGTGTCCCTGATAAGATACTGGAGCTGGTCACTAATTGTATGGTGCTGTCGTCATCTTGATTTCGATCCACTGCACTGTTTAGAGTTTTACTAAGCACAGATGTTACATTCGTCTGAAATGTGTTTCCAGAACTGAGGATTCAAGCATCTGATAGTTTTGTTATTCAGCTTCCAAATTGGTTCTATGTGATGTTTTTTACTTCTTTTGTCAATGACGTTGCTGCCGATATTGCCATAGTTCCATGCTTTCACCTTGCTCAGCTTTCTGAACCGATAGTGGTCGCATCTCCAGATCAGAAGCTTTTCCAATTGACCGGCCAGTCGGATATCGACAGACATGTCTGCTCGTCCATAATACGTTGAATTATAATTTATGCAACAAATCTCAAGATTTCACTACTAATAACAGCTTCAGCTATTTCACCTCAAATAATGGAAATTCTGTTGTTTACAGAGCGATCGAACTTCACAAGTACGGGAGTCGTGGAAATCAGATGCCCGGCTCTAATCTGTCGGAAAGTCGCCATCCCACTGCTAATTCTGTCCGTTATTGTCCAGCCGGAGATTACGGTCAGAATCCGCACAAATTGAATTTCTGTTGCTCACTTCCCAAAAAAATAAATCATACCCTCTGTAGCATTGGAAAACTGGTCGACATTCAGACATTCGCAGCTAACGATATTTCGGTGCTGATCTTTTTTTTCTCTCTCCAAATTTCTTGCAGTTAATTTAACGGCCATTGTGATCCTATCTCGGGGAAAATGCGGACTCTCCAAATGCATCACCCGTTACCTGGTTGGAATGGCAACAGCGGATATGATGGTGGTTATAGTTTTCGCTTTAGTGGAACAGACCAACAATATCTACATTTATTCCAGATCCCTGTTCATCTCTCCTGTATACGCAACGACAATTGCATTGTTTATTATGACGAGGGACTGTTCTGTTTGGTTTACAGTCAGTTTTACCTTTGATCGTTTCATCGCAATATGTTGTCGAAACTTGGGGAACGATTCTGCACTGAGAGAACAGCAACGGTGGTAATGGTGACCGTGGTTATAGTGAGCTGCGGGAAAAGTGCCCCGTTTTACTTTGCTGTTGAACCTTACGTCATCATTGACAACGTGCCGTGGCGTTGCGCCCTCACAGATGAATACGCTACTTCACCCGTGTGGAAAGGACTGGAATTACGAGATGGCATTTTAAACCCGTTGCTACCAATCGGACTAATTCTTATCGTCAATGGGTTAACAGTAAGACATATAATTGCGGCAAATAGAGTCCGCAGATGGCTTCGGAACAGCAGCGATAAACAGGAAGATACTGATGTGGAAAACCACAGAAAATCTATGATTTTGTTGTTTGCAATTTCAGCTAATTTCATATTGTTTTGGATGCCCTATCCAGTTCGTTCACTGAAATGGCAAACGGAAAATTACTATTACCTGGACAGGTATTTGAGTTCACCCGGTACATATACTACAGCAATTTGGGTACATGTTGCAAACTCTCAGTGTGTGTACCAATACTTGTATCTATACACTGACACAGAGGAAATTCAGACAAGAGCTGAAGGAAGGAATGAAGTATGTTTTTACGTTAAATGGACGTCTGTGTAGATAACGCCCACATCAATTGGAATTCAGCGGAGTTTTAGAATAACACAGTTGGAATAAATCATCAGGTTTGGCAAATACGTCATAAATACAAACAAACCTTTGACTGGTCATCCTGAAATGAATAAATTCCAAACTATCACAGAGACTTGACAATCATTCGGGAACCGATACCATGGCATGAAAGTCAGGACTAACACGCTCCAGGATAGCGTCTTCCACCAGGGCATCAAACTGATTAACTCACACTAATCTGAGTGTTTTTCTATCTTATACTGAATGTTTTATTTATTATAAATTCTTATAAATTACTAGGATTGCACATTGCACATTTAGAAGGAGACGTAACCTAAAGATTTTGTACATCATGTAAGAGAAGGATGTAAGAAATGAAGTCAAGGCAATCACAAGGGGAGGAATGACTTCCGGAATGTTGGGGGTTCATATGTTTCAAACTGCTCATAGCCGTATAATGAAGAGCAAAGGGAAAGCTTTTTAAACACAGGGAGAGTGGGATATATCACATCTGTGGAAAGAAAGGACGCTGTGGTTGGATTGTTGGTTAATAGACCGTCAGTGGAACTCGGAAGGGAAGAAACACTCGTTCGAGAGTATTCTATATAGAGTTCCCATCAACAAAACGGAAACAACACACAGACACAGAACAGGAGATAGATGTTGCATTGGTGCTTATATTAACACAGGCAACGTAAACTTCACTGATATTCATCTGCAATTCCTCTGTTTAAAAGGTTTAAATGTGTTGAACACTTACCCAATAGGCTGGTATATGTCTCGGGGAAAGGGAGATCCAACCACTCACCAACCCCACCTCCCGTACACGCAGGTGCTGTGAGAATCAAGTTTATGCCGCACGCACACACAAACAGTCTCAAACGTGCACCAGATACCGTTACAGAATACACTTTAAAGGTTTTACTAAAACTAAAAGAGTTCTATGCAATAAAGTATATATGAAGGAAAAAAAAAATAAAGCAAAAGGCGCCAACTGATCAAAGTTCAGTCAGTTTAGGGCACATTGTTGGAGCTCAAGCATCGAAACATTCGACTCCTCGTCACTTTCCTCCGACCTCCACGTCCTCGCACGTGGGACCACCCCCGGTGGTCGACCGAGCAGCGCAGCGCACGTCCACCTTCCTCGTCGTCTCCTTCCCGCCTCCCCTCAAAGGACCGAGAAACCCCCCAAGCTCACAGCCCCACAAGACTAAATAATGCTCCTCATTGGTCAACAAATGAATACAATCCCCATCTCAGCAAGTCCAAAGCTAAACAACTGCGAGAAAAAAAAAACACTTATTAGACATAAAAGCATTCCAACTGTAGAAAACCAAAGAAGCCATTTTGATAACATACACAGTATATTTTATATTCTCCCCCCACCAGCAAATGTCATGCCCTCATGACATTACCAGAGTTCCCCCAGGCTTCTTGCAACACACAAACGCCAACTCAGGTGCAGAAAGCAGCGACATAACTACCCAGAGCAGTAGAAATCACACTCGGTTCTCCTGGCACCACATACGTCAACCACTGGGGGGCGCCTACTCCTCTGAGATCTCCGTACCCCTTCTGCCCAGCCTTCCGCCTCACTGGGCTCCCTCTTCACCTGCGAATCCTCTGCCTCGGACACCACAGGTATACCTGTCAGATCCCCACTCACTCCCTCACGGGGGTCCCCCTTCACCTGAGAACTCTTTGGCTCTTATTCGGGTTCCACCCTCTCTCCGCCCAATGCTGGCTGGCTCCCCATCTGACCTTCAACAGCTTCCCTCCTCTCGCCCAACTCTGTAGAGGAAGGGCCAGGAGCCTTCTCTTCTGGTACTGAAACGCCAGCGAATGGGAGCAGAGGCCACTCATCTGAGTCGTCTTCTTCCGAATCGGTATCCATTACCAGGTTAGGGACCCGTCTCGGCTCTTCAGCAGCGGGCTCTTCCCTCGCTCCGTGCCCCCGGAGAGTCCTTGTACTAGGCACAGACTCGCTCTCTGGCTCCTTGTCCACCCGCACTGCTTGACCCAGGGGCAACTGGTGATTCCGATGGAGTACCTTGATAGGCCCATTCCCATCCTCAGGTTTCACCCGGTAAACTGGTAGATTCGGCATCTGGCTCTCTAATACATAAGGGCTGGCCGCCCATCGATCTGCCAACTTGTGCTTACCAGGGAGTACCAAATTCCATAAAAGGACCCGGTCGTCCGGCAATAATTGGGCAAACTTAACATTTTGAACATATCACATCTTATTCCTCTGATCTTGTTTAGGAGCCGCCGCCTCAGCCAACTCGTACGCCCTCTGTAACTCCCTCTTCATATCGGACACATACTTTAGATAGGAATTCCCGGGTAATTCACCCATTTTAGTCCCAAAACACAGTTCAATGCGCATCCCCGCTTCCCGCCCGAACATCAGATTGTAAGGCGAGTACCCTGTAGCATCATTGCGATTCCAATTGTAACAATGGACCAAATGTCCAATATGACTACTCCACTTATTTTTCATTCCAATCTCCAGCGTTCTGAGCATATCCAACAGGGTCCTGTTGAACCTCTCTGGCTGAGGATCACCCTGTGGCTGGTAAGGGGTAGTCCTCGATTTCTCAACCCCAAGCATAGTCAGTAATTCATGGATAAGACAGCTCTCAGAGCTCCGCCCCTGATCACTATGGAATCGCCTGGTAAGGCCGTAATGAACAAAATATTTCTCCCATAACACCTTCGCCACTGTCGTCGCCTTCTGATCCTTAGTGGGAAATGCCTGAGCATAGCGAGTGTAATGATAGGTGATGACTAAGACATTCGCGGTTTTGTTGGTGTCAGGTTCAATCGACAGAAAATCCATACACATCAGGTCCAGAGGTCCCGCACTCTGCAAGTGCGACAGTGAAGCCGCCGACGCTGGCAGGGTCTTCCTCCGGATGCAACGACTGCATCCCCTACTCTATTCCTCGACCTCCCCATCATCCGGGGCCAGTAGAACCGGTCTCTGAGTAATCCATAGGTCTTTTCCACCCCCAAGTGTCTAAAATCATCATGTAAGGCCTGGAGTACAGTCTGCCGATACTTCTCCGGCAGGACCAGATGCCAACGGCGGGGTTGGTCCGGAGGCGCCGTTACCCGGAACAAGATTTGGTTATTTAACTTTAACCGTGACCACTCCTTCAATAACAGAGGCACGGATGGGTGTTTCGCCTTTTTAGCAAACTCCACATCCCCCTACTCTACCGCTCTCCACACAGTGCCAAGACCCGGGTCATTCTGCTGAGCAGCTGCCACTTCCCCCGGACTCAGTTCTAGCAACTGTTCAGTCCGCAGTGCGGTCAGGTCGCAATAAGCTAGGAGTATGGCGTCGTCAAAAACCCCCAAATGGTCCACGGCTCGCTCCAGCTTTCCTCTTCCCTCGGCCTTCACGGTGAGAGCAAACTGAAACATCGCCTTCACTCCAGGGGCAGGGACACTCTCCCACTCCTCGTCCTTCTCCTGTTCCGCCGGCTCCCGACGTGACAAAGCATCCACATCGACATTCTTTCTTCCTGGGCGGTACCTCAGGCTGAACTCATATACCGACAAGGCCGCCAGCCACCGATGTCCTGCAGCATCCAGCCGAGCCGAATTCAAAATATATGTGAGAGGATTGTTCTTCGTTCTCACCTCAAACTTGGTTCCGTACAGGTAATCGCTCAGCTTGTCCACCACCGCCCACTTCAGCGCCAGGAACTCCAACTTGTGAGTGGGATAGTTTCCCTCAGCGGGCGACAAGCTGCTGTTGAAAAAGGCTACTGGTCTCAAAGCTTCCATGCTCCTGGTACAGAACTGCTCCTAAACCCTCTCGGCTGGCATCCGTGTGCAGCAATATGGTTTTTGGGGATCGGCAAACGCCAGCACCGGGTCCTGGGGCAGAGCCCTTTTCAGAGATCGGAACGCCTCTTCACATTGATCATCCCATCTCGAGCCACAAGGTTCCGCAGGGTTCCAGTATCCTCCAGCGTCCTGCCTCCGGTTCCCCGTCCACTTCTTCCCCACCGGGAGATAGCCACACAACAGCTGAGTCAACGGGTGACACACTTTGGCGTATCCTTTCACGAATCGGCGGTAATACCCACAGAACCCCAAAAATGAGCGCAGAGCGCCCACTTTCTGTGGTCTCGGCCTGGTGGTCATGGCCTCTATCTTGGTTGGATCACTAGCCACTCCATCTTGCGAAATGATATGGCCAACGTAGCTGACCGACGACTTGCAGAACTGGCATTTCTCCAGGGAAAGCTTCAGCCATTCTTCATTAATCTGGCTTAATACCTTTAACAGTCTCTCCTCATGTTCCTCCAAAGTCGATCCAAACACTATCAATTCGCCCAGGTACACCAACACCTCCAACAGATTAATATCCACCACAGTTCTCCCCATCAGCCTCTGGAAGGTGGCTGGGACCCCGATATGCCTCGGGGCAGTCGTTCGGACTGAAAGGACCCCAGCGGGCAGATAAAGGCTGTCTTCTCTTTATCGCCCTCACTCTTTGGGTTCTGGTGATACCCACTTCTTAAGTCCAGCACACTGAACCACTTCGCACCGCTCAGGCAGGCCAGCGCATCCTCGACTCTTGGGACAGTATATTGATCAGGGACAGTTCGCCGATTCAAAGTCCTGTAGTCAGCACACATGCACACCCTCATATTCTTCTTCCGTGACACCATTATTGGGGACGCATAAGGACTTCCGGACTCAGCTATGATTCCGGCTTCCTTCAATTTGCACCAGTGCTGCCGCACGTCCTCAACATCTGCTGGGGCCAGCCGCCGGGATCTCTCTCTCAGAACGTGGTGTCCCCCGTCACCCGGATGGTGTGGTGAGTTCTTTTGGAGCAGCCCACGTCAATCTCGCCCCGAGAAAAACATCCTTCCATCTTCAGCATCTTCTCCACTAGCCTGCGTTTCCACTCAGGCGACACAGGGGAATTCCCGAAGTTAAAGGCTTCAGCGGTCAGCTCCCTACGATTTTCCGATCCCTCCCCGTTAGGGGTCCTCACTGGTGCGCTAGATATTACCGTCACCGGGAACAGATGTGTCAGCGGCATTCCCCTCCTAAAGGTGATTTCTCTTGCCGTAGTGTTCCTGACACTTACGGCTATACGCCTCGCATGTACCAACCTTGGTCTCTGCACTTCGGGCCTCACCAGCGCCCCCGCAGGAAATAATGTCTCCCCTTCAAGATCGTCCGGGCGATTACGTATTAGCGTCTACCAGCAGGGCTTCCCCTGTAGGCACTCCGAGGAATCTGGGGGTCCCCATCACGAGTGCTACCTCCCCTGGTAGGATCACCGTGGGCATCGCCTGCGTACACCACACCGTCCCTCGTTTACACTCAGGGTCCAGCCCTTGGGGGGGGGGGCAACCTCTTCTTCCAATACCGCTCGAAACACTGGATGCACCGAGAGGGTCTCCAGAAAGTGCCCCCCCCCTTTCTCCTTACAAGCTCCCAGGAGCCGTCGCACAAAGGGGGAGTTAGTCCCCTCTAGGAGGACAGCGCCACCGGTTTCCAGCGGGTCAGGACACACCAACACCAACGTCTCAATAGCTTCGGACACTCCCACATCGCCCTCCGAGAACTCCAATCTCAGCGATAGGTACCCATCGTACGGGTAGTCACCCTCGCTCACATCCCAAATCTGCAGGGCGTCAAATGGAGTTACGGGCAAATGCTTTAAATATTTGTTGCAGAACGACCGGTACAATAAGGTCAACTGCGATCCCCTATCAAGAACAGCTTTCGCGCAAACTCCCTCTATCCGTAGACACTCACTGGCACGGGGTCCTACCAGCCCATCCAGAACAGAGGCGTGGGCACCCGGTTTCCCCTGGCTGATCTCTGGGAACGTGTTCCTCCAGAGGCTAAAGTCTGTTCCCTCACTGAGACTCTCCTAAGTTTCCCGACACCTCTCCTTTCCTAGCCGCAGGGGTCTTGCCTTCCGCGGGACTCTTTGTCTTTCACAATCCCACCTGAAGTGTCGCTCTTCACCACAGCTATAGCACACCCTTGGCCGCCCACAGTCCCGCCTGAAATGCCCCTCTTTCCCACAGTTAAAGCACACTCTGCCTGCCGCCCCTCCTCTCCCAGGACGGCTCCCGCTCCCAACCCACTGCACTGGTCGCCCCCGGGAGTGGGTACCTCCCCTGTCCTTCCCCTCCAGAGGGGGGTCTCTACTCTCCTGGGATTTGTCAGCCCTCCACCCAGCCACCACTTCCTGTATCGCTGAGGATCGCTCCCAGAAGCTCGAGCCCCTTTTCCGCCGCAACGCTCTCTCTTCCTCCCGCAACTCTCTAATCAGTTGCCCGAACGATGAAGGGGGACCTTTCCTATAAGCCTACGGGATAGTCCACGCCACCTTATCTTCCTTCAGAGAGCCACTGAATATCTGACTCATCCTCACGCTAGCCACGTCAGGCGCCTTCACTACCCCCCGGCGCCGTAACCCCGTAAGCATCCCCTCCATCCGAAATCTGTACTCGGAGAGTTTTTCCCCTCTCCGTTGTTCCAGGCGTTGGAACTCTGCTAAAAGCAGCCAGGCTTCCCCTGACAACCCAAACGCTCCCTCCAATCCTTCTATGCATTCCTCCACTGAAGCCCCAGGCTTCTCAGCTTTCGAATCCCGGAATGTGTTGCCTGCCGAACCCCTCAATCTTCTCACCAATCGCAGCCTCTTCTTCTCCTACGAGCCTGGCCACTCCTCTAACATCAAAGACGTCCGCTCAATCCAGGTCTCATAGTCCATCTTCCCGTCCGGAGTAGGCTTGGCTCCGGAGAACACCCCCAGCTTCAGCCGTGGCCTCTCGGACACTGCCACCAGGGAGTTAAGTGCGGCTGCCAGCTCCTAGGCTTCCCCCCTACCTGAGGGGCAGGGCCTCGTCACGCCTCCGTCCTCCGACTTGCCTTCTCTAGTGCCGGGCACCTCTCTGGGGGACACCTCTGGCTCCAGCTCCTCCTCCGGTGTCTCATCATCCTCATCCGCGGAGAGGGTGTGGAGCACCCACGGCCACGCCTACCCCGGAACACTGACCGTCGCTGGCAGTTCCAACGTAATGACATCAACACTTTTACGAACCAACACCCAGCTCTTGACCCACCTCTGGACTCGACCTCTTTACCACACCGTCTAGCTACTAATTCTACCTAACCAATACCTTTTAGAAAACATAACGCCTGCACTAACGCATCTCCTGAAACTCGAAAATCTACTCCGCTTACTACACAGGCATACTGCACTAGTAAATCCGCCAACTCGCACCAGTTAACAACCTTATCTCTCTCCATCTCCACACTGCTGCCTGCGCGATTCCACAGCCTTTGTCAAATTAATCCCGGACGAGCCCCAACAAATGTAACACACCCAACAGGCTGGTAAATGTCTAGGGGAAAACGAGATCCAGCCACACACCAACCCACCACCCGTACACGCAGGTGCTGTGGGAATCAAGTTTATGCCTCACGCACGCAAACAGTGTCAAATTCACACCAGACACCGTTATGAAATACACTTTAAAGATTTTACTAAGACTAAAAGAGTACTAGGCAATACAATATATTTGAAAAAAAAAAGAAAAAGCAAAAGGCGCCAACTTATCAAAGTTCAGTCGTTGGAGCTCAAACATCGAACCATTCGACCCCTCGTCACTTTCTTCCGACCTCCACGTCTTCGCATCTGGGACCACCAGGGTGGTCGACCTAGCAGTGCAACGTACGTTCACCTTCCTCGGCGTCTTCTTCCCAACTCTCCTGAAAAAACCGCGAAAATGCCCCAAGCTCCCAGCATCACAAGACAAAATAACATTCCCCATTGGTTAACAAATGAATACAATCCCCATATCAGCAAATCTAAAGCAAAACAACTTCGAGAGAATCATTTATTAGAGAAAAAGAAGCATTCCTACTCTTAACAAACCAAAGAACCCATTTTGATTAACATACACCGTCCATTGTACATTGTTATTTCAAAACTGTAAGTAGGCGTCCAGAACAGCCCACGATATTCTATCGACGGCCTCACCAACATGTTTTACAGCTTCAACATAACGTCCCCACTCGTGTACTCAGTGATCTGATTGAGAAGGCCACTGTGATCAGAGCTCAATAGGAGTCGACCTGCCCGTGACGCCGATTTCCTGGAATTATCGATCTGTATTGCCAGGTCTCTATTTAAATACTGCACACTAAAGTCCACATTTTCAATATGTGCACCGAAAACTGTTGTATCTTTCCTCACAACGCTGACCATCTCACATTAAATGTATTAAATGTCTGCCATTTTTCAGCCCATTTCCTAGCCAGTCAACATCATACGACAAGCTTGGGTAGAGTTCGTGGCTGGAACCACGCCTCCAACTTAGGTGTCACCCGCAATCCTTCTGATCTAGTTTTCTATAACGACATCTAAATCATTAACATGAATGTTGAAAAAAAAATAATGGGTCTAACACCAATCCCTGCACTGCACTTGTCAGAGTAAAAGAAGCAAACATCCACTCTGTGCTGATCGAGATAAGAAAGTTCGTCAATCCGTCCAAAAGCCGCATCGAAATTCCTACGGGCACGGAACAATTTTTTGATAATCGAAGGTCCCTGGAATATTAATCTCTATCTATTGTATATGCTCATAAGAACATACGTACAACGAGTTTTATTGTGATAAAATAATAAGCTGTTACTGTCATCAGCTATTACTGCGACGTTTGTCATTCAAATGACACGAAATGACTAAAACAAGCGACTGAAATCAATGATCCTATCTTTCACCTGCCGAGCTGATGTCCCGCCCTGAAAATCAGAAGTGAATGTGCCTGGAGGAAAATAAGTCTGTTTGAAGTTGATTGTTCATTTTGATTGTTCAGGATGACTGTCTGCATGAGACAGAGAATGAGATCACATGATCAGAAAATTTCCCAGTTCAGCCGCTGACGTCAGATGACTTAGAAAATACATTGGTAACGTTCGTATTACCTTTTGTTTAAAAGTTAATAATTTGTAACATCTCTTGGGGATATGAATTCATGGCAAGGTTACAGAGTGAGAAAACATTTCAATGTGAGAGTTTGTACTGCTGGCTGTCCCTCATGGGACAGATGTGATAACCACACTAATTGCCTCATTGGAATTACTCTGAATTGCATATAACTCTGTAAAACAAACCACCAGTCCATAAGAGCAGTGGGAAAGTTCCGTGCAACTGAATGCTGCATCTGACTGAATATGGGATATCCAGCGATTTATTACATCGCGAGTGCATTCTATCCTGCAATTGTAGCGATCGGTATCCCTGGTAAGATACTGGAGCTGGTCACTCTATGTGCGGTGCCGTCGTCTCCTAGCTTTTGTTCCGCTGCACTGTTAGGACTTTTACTGAGCACAAACGCTACCGTCATTTGAAATGTGTTTCCAGATTTGAGGATTCAAGCATCTGATAGTTTTATTATTCCGTTTCCATATTTTCTTTTTTCAATGCGATGTTTTTATTTCTCATTCTTTTGTCAATTACATTGGTGCTGAAAATGTCATAGTTTCACAGTTTCACCTTGCTCGGTTCGCTGAACCGATGTTGGTCGCTTTTCCAGATCAAAAGTGTTTTTTTTTTCAACTGAACGGCCTGTCGAATAACGGCACTCAGGTCTGCTCTTCCGTAAGCCCTTAAACTATAATCTATGCATTGAATCTCATATTTCCAGTACAAATAATCGCCTCAGCTATTTTAACTGAAATAGTGGAAAAGGTGCTGTTTATGGAGAGATCGACCTTCACCGGTAGATGAGTCGTAGAAATCAGATCCTCGCCTCTTAACTGTCGGACAGTCGCCAATGCACAGCCACTTCTGTCCATTATTGCCCTCCGGGGGAATGCACCGACGGAGTCCACACATATTGAATTTAAGTTTTATCACTTCCAATAATTATATACCATTCATAGCAATCAGACATTTGGAGCTACCGATAATTCTGTGTTGTATCTTTCTCTCCAAATTTCCCGTAGTTAATTTAACGGCGATTGTGATCCTATCTCGGGGAAAATGCGGACTCTCCAAATGCATCACCAGTTACCTGGTTGGTATGGCAACAGCGGATCTGATGGTGGTTATCATTTTCGCTTTAGTGGAACAGGCCAACAATATCTACATTTATTCTAGATTCCTGCTCATCACTCCTGTATGCGCAGTGACAAATGTATTTAAGGTTGCGACGAGAGACTGTTCTGTTTGGTTTACGGTCAGTTTTACCTTCGATCGTTTCATCGCAATATGTTGTCGAAAGCTACGGGAACGATACTGCACGGAGAGAACTGCAACGGTGGTTATGGTGACTGCGGTTATAGTGAGCTGTGGGAGAAATGTACCGTTTTACTTTGCCATTGAACCTTACATCATTATTGACAACAAACCGTGGCGTTGTGTCTTCACTGCTGAATACGCTACTTTACCCGTGTGGAAAGGTGTCGAATTACTGGATACCATTTTAACACCGTTGCTACCAATCGGCTTAATTCTTGTCTTCAATGGGTTAACTGTGAGACATATCATTACGGCAAATAGAGTCCGCAGAGGGCTTCGGAACAGCAGTGATAATCAGAAGGATACCGAGGTGGAAAACCGCAGAAAATCGATGATTTTGTTGTTTGCAATTTCAGCTAATTTCATCTTATTTTGGATACCATATCTAGCTTATTCCCTGAACTGGCAAACGGTAAATTATTTTTATCAGGACCGATATTTGAGTACCCCGCTATACATCCTACAACAAATTGGGCTCATGCTACAAATGCTGAGTATGTGCACCAATACTTGTATCTATACACTGACACAGAGGAAATTCAGAAAAGAGCTGAGGAATGGACTGAAGTATGTGTTTACATTAAATGGCCATCTGTGTAGATAACGCCCGCCTCCAATGGCAACTCAGCGGAGTTTTCGAATAAAACAGTTTTAAATATGAGTAGGTTTGTCATACTTTCAAACAATCATTTGCCTAGTCATCCAGAAATTGCAGACTCCACGGATGATAGCATATTTCCTGCAGTTAAAGTAGGAAAACTGGACAAACGTTCATTGAGCTGACATGATTGTTACATGTGTTCTAGTAGACTCCAATCTATCACGGAGAATGGACAGTGGCAATGGTGGGAATACTTCTGAACTTCCCCGGGTTCAGATGTTTCAAAATGCACAGAGTCCGGTAAAGAGTGCAAATAGAGTGTCATTGAAACACAGAGAGTATGACCGTAGCACAGCTGTACAAAGGAAACAAACCATAGAGAGATTATTTTTTGATAGACTGTGATCTCAGAAGCAGAAAGGGAGCAATCACTCTTTTGAGAGTATTCTGTGGAGACCACACACTCTGCCACCCTTTCAACAAGATACAATAAAACATGATTAAAATCGGGATAAGCGAGGAACATTTCGGGAGATAGATTTTGAACAGTGCCATATTAAGACGGTTCTTATCCCAGCCAAGCTAATCTGCATAATATTCATTGGCACGTCGACAGGTTAAAACACAGTGTGTTTTCAATATGACAGAATTTCTCAGTTGCTTCTCGGAAGGTGTCCTGGGATAAAAAGAGTGCATCCGAAAAAGAGAATTGTCCATTCAGGATCTCGTAACTTTTACTATAGCCTTACATGGGATAGAAGCTGATAGTATGGAATGTATTTAATTGATGCAATTAGGTAGGAACTTGGCAGCGCAATTTGGGAAACGGACAACTGTGTAGATAACGTCCAGGTCAAACTGTAATTCAGCAGAGTTTTTGATAAAACAGTTTTTTTTTAATTGAGTAAGTTTGGAAAATATGTCATGTTCAAACAATATATCCTTGGACATCCTGAAACTAATAAATATCAAACTATAACACAGAATTAACAATCATATGGGAAATGGTACCACAGCATAAAAAGACATGACAAACAGTCGCCGGGACAGTTTCATTCACCAGGCCATCAAACTGATGAACTCACGCTGATTTGAATGTATTTCTATGTTACATTTATTGTTCTATTTATTGTAGATTACTAAGATTGCACATTGCACCTTGTGACGGAGACGTAACGTAAAGAGTTTTTACTCCTCATGTATGTAAAGGATGTAAGAAATAAAGTCAATTCAATCACAAATGAAGGAATGACATCGGGTTTTTCGGGGTTCAGATGTTTCAAAATGGTCATAGTCGGGTGGAACAGTTCAAACTAAGTATCTTTGAAACACTGGGAGAGTGTTGTAGTATTACGACTGTGGAAAGGGGGGACACGCTGGGACTGTAAGTCAAGAGACTGTGAGTAGAACTCAGAAGTAGGACGGGAACAAACAATCGTTTGGTAGTATTCTGTACAGGGCTCCCATCAACTAAACGGAAACAAAACAAAGAGACAGTGAGAGATCGGGAGATAGATTATGGACAGGTGCCATATTAACACGATTGTCGTCAGAGGTAAGTTAAACTGCACTAATATTCATTGGTACTTCTTTTTATAAGGTTTAGATGTGACAGAATTTCTCGGTTACGTCCGGGAAGGACTGCTGGCACAATAAGTGGCAGGCGGTCTAGCGAACAATCCATTTTGGATCCAGTACTAGAAATTTAAAGGGATCAGCAAAGAGATCTCTCCGCGGGTCAGCATTTCAGGAACGATAGAGCAGAGTTATTCGATATTTACTTACACCTTACACTGAGATAGGAACAGACGGTATTGTAACTATTTAATTGATACTATTCGGTAGGAACATGGGAGCTGAATTTCGGAAGTGTTATGTTACTTCAAATAGACAAGAGAAATATGGAGATTGTTAATGGAGCACTTGAATGGGGTTCAGTACTGGCTTGCTTCATCGAGGCGGGGAACGCATGGCCGTGTTAAGTAGCCGTGGTTGATAAGAGATATGGACCATCTCTTCAAGAAGAAGAATGAATATGCTAAGGTTTGGGATGAAAGGATCAGACAGGGCTATGGAAAGTCACAATGCAGCCAGAAGGAATTTAACAATGAACTCAAAAGGGGACATGAGAAGGCCTGCGAGCCGCATTAAGGGAGACGAATGCCAGGAGATGACGAGGTCGAGAGAGTGGGCGAGATCAGCGATAAAGGAGGAATAATGTGCCTGGAGTGCAAGGAGGCAGTGAAGGCCCTTATTGATACTTTGCTTCTGTATTCAGCGGTGACTGCGACCTTGTTGAATGTGGATACAGTAAAAAAGGCAAATGCCTTTATCCGTTTTTTTTTTCTTTAGCAGATGTGTTGGGGCATGTAGATACTTAGAATTGCGAACTTGAAACTGGATAAACATGAATATCAGCCATTTCTCGGTGCTAGAAGGGAGATAATCCAGGTAATTAGAGAAAGCAAGCCGCAGAAGTCGTACAAGAGGTTTGGAGAATGGCAAATTATATTTCTTCGTTCAAGAAATGTAATAGAGATAGCTTGAGAATTACAGGCCAGTGAGTCTTCCAGCAGTAGTGGGTAAGGCATTGGAGAGGTTCCTTAGAGACGGTATTTACGGAGAAACGTATTCTGTTTTTGGATAGTCAGCATGGTTTTTTGTCCCTTATGAGCCTGAATGAATTAAATGTAAAAGTGAAAAGTAAGCAGCTGAAGTTAAAAGTGTCGGTGAGGGCTATATTAATCTTGTCAGGTGTTAGACTGGGCTCTCATTAGTACACGCATTTAAAAGTCATGTGGCCTGGGATCTTGTGAAAACTGGCTGCACAGATTCAACACTGGCTAAGCAAGGGAAGGCCCATGAAGTAATCGATGGAGTGTATTCTGCCTGGAGGACAGTGGCTAGAGATGTTCCGCAAGGAAGGTATAATCTTCAGTTCAGTTTACAACTTTATCTAGACTCTGCTATTACAGTGTTCTGAGAGACAGACATTAATTTGATAATCCTACAGGAATTGGGCAATTTATTGAGTTAGGGAAGATTTTGAAAGAAAAATACTGAATTCGGACTGAAACTGCACGTTATCTAAACTGAAATCACCTTTACTTATTTTACAGGGCAGATGCTACGATTACATCGAAACATTATTTTCCAATGGAACCCTGCAACTCAAAATCTGCATTTAACAGTAATCAGCAGCACCATTAGGTGTTCCCCAATTGAACCGGCCTCCCAGATTGTGAATTTCAATTTGACAATTCAATCCAATTTGTCTTAATATCAATTTAGCATTGAACGGCGGGTTTATCGTACCAGGAATAGTTAAACTTATATCTCGCGCACTTTAGCCTTGACTTTACATGGCCAAAGTGAATTCCGTGTCTCCCTCTGAAATCAATAGCACCGCAAACAACCGTAAGAACGCACTCTAAAGGCGCAGGTAAGGCATAACAAAAATCTGAGCTCGAACGTTCCTTACTTCATCACTGTCGCCAGTAACTTGGGTATATAAAATAAGCAGTTAATTGCAAGAGTGAAAATCCTTATCAAATATTCCAAATAACAAAGGGAAAAGCTGATGTAGATGGTTGCGGCCCCCATATACTATGACTTGATGCAATTTTGGAAACAGAAGCATCTCTGATATTCACATGTCCCTGCCAGTTTATTTGAACCAACGAAGCAGAAATTTACAGACAGTGAGATCCAATTCTGAAAGAAAGGATGGATTCAAATATATTTTGAATACATCCTAACAATCACACGACTGGACTGCCGTTGATTCAGGCATACATTACCATTGTTTCTCTTTGAAATGAACTCACAATTTTTTTATTACTGTGCAATATTTTATATTCTCAGTGCGTTTACACTTTAAACTCTCGCAGAGCATCATATCATTTTAAGTATTGAACAGTTAAGAAATAATGCATAATTAGAATCAACAACATTTAAGAAATCCTTCCGAGCGAAAGCAAAGAGACGCTGGTAGCTATGTATCGTACGCAAGTTAATATTCAACATATTGAAATCATGTCGTAAGCACGTGACCAAATTTCCAGCGACTTAAACCTGCTCTCACTTCCAGTCACTAACCGGAGATGGGATTGTTACTAAATGGATGATTACTTTTATAGGATCATGCTTAATAATCACCATTACAACCGTTGAAGTAAGAAATTTGGACACAGTATGGAGACCGTTGCCACACGGACCTCGAATCCGAACCTATGGTCTTTACATTCTTAGTAATAGTGTGAATGTATATTCCTTTAGTGTGATGCCTCCCTTATAATGGGAAGCAGGAACTTAGGATGATGGCGCCTAACGGAGACTGCTTTGCTTGCATCTTCGGGAAAAGCTCAATTTCTATTTTCAAAAACTCTTTAAATTCATTTACAGAGCTCTTTTGAAGACTCTGGCCTGGTGTTGCACTCCACAGAATCATGTACAACTACGAAAGGGATAGATAAGATAGTGGCAGGAAAGTTATTTCCACTAGTAGATGAGACTGGAACTTGGGGACCTCTCCTCACGATTCGGAGATGTAGATTTTGGACGGAGATGATGAAGAACTGCTTTTCCCAAAGAGTCATGAATCTGTGGAATTCTCTGCTCACTGAAGCAGTGCAGGCTAAATATATTTATGACAGGTTTGGATATATTTTTGCATAGTTGGGGAATTAAAGGTTATTGAGAAAAGACAAATCAGTGGGGATGACTCCATGGTCATATTGTCCATAATCTCATTAAATGGCGGAGCTGGCTTGATGGACCAAATAACCTACCCCTGCTTCTATTTCTTAAGTTCTGTTTTTATGTTTGCCGCTCATCTGGTTACATTCAGATAGCACGTCAAGCAGAATGCTCTGCTAATACCCAAAAGTAACTCTAGCTTTCCTATCCTTGTATTTTCGACAGAGGTCGAATGTTATGTCTATAATTCTGAGGCTTTATGATGCTGCTATGCGTTATGGCCTTTTGTCATGTTTGTATACAAACACAGTCCAATCAATTTCGTTTCCTCTGTAGTACCTGGACAGTGCATAGCTCTCCGTTGATCAGTTGAATTTAACAGCTCAGTAAGGTTGTCCCCGGCCAGTAATGTATATCATGATAAATATATCTCAGGTGTTGAGGCGTAAAGTATGCAGTGCATGTTATTTATTCTTTCAGATACTAGCCCCTGTTTCCTTCCATTGCTACTTTCGTTCTTGTCCCCAATGGGCAAGCCGGTGGGAGTAGCGGCAACAGTACTCGGTTCTTTAGTTTCTTCTGGCAGGAGATTTTTGGAAATGGGCTGCCTATCATCGTCATAATCAAACGGAGCTGCATCACTACGCCCAGCACAAACGTCCGATTTCAAATCTCGGGCTTGTTTCCCATTTCCCTGTCAATAGAGATGCGGACCCAGCGGCTTTTCTATCTGCTTTCGCCACTCAGTTTGATCACCAGTATTACATTTCTTTTCCGAGAATGACTTCGCTATTATGTTCAAATATATTCAAATCAGCAGAGATGTCATTAAATCCTTCCAGATCACTGCTAGATAATCTGCTTCCTATCGCACACTCCATTCTTTTACATGTTTTCTAAAACTGATTCAAATGCATTATTTACAAGCTCCACGCACCCACACTCCTGACAAATATTTTGCCTTCTCATTAAGTTTGCCAGCTTCTCTTCAAGAAGGGTCATCACTTTATAGAAACACGATTGCTTCTTCTGATCAATCGTTCTGTACTTCGGCTTGCTGCCGCAATTCAACCCAGTTCTCAATTAAACATCATTTTGCTCTGGCTTCGTTTAACTTCGTTGCCTCACATTTTCCCACGGGTAACCATCCATGTCGTTATCATAGCGTTTTTATTTGCCTTCATACTCCCGTGACCAACGATATTCCCACACTGAGGAGAATTCCGCGTGATCTACTTCTGCATCACAACAAATATGAAAAAAAGACATGAACTGAGTGCGATCATTTGGTTATGGGAGACTTTAATTTCAAAGATATTGAGTGGGTTAACCCAGTGACTAACGGATTACAAGGAAGTGAGTTCAGAGTGATTGATTTTTTTTGACCCTGTATGTGAAAGCAACAGGGGAGGCCTGACAAGATTTGAAATTATGTATAGAATTTTGAGTACGGAAGCTATTGTGCCTTCCGGAGCAAGTGATCCAAACATTGTTAGTCTCGAATTTGCTTTTCGGGGAGTACATCAATAAAAGCTAAAACTATTAAATTGCATTTCATTAAGGCAAAGCTTTGAAGATGCAGCTCAGAATTCAGAAGGTAAGCTGGAAGGAACCGCTTGATGTTGAGTCAGTTGAAGAAGAATGGGGATCAATTTAAAAGGGTAAACGTCGAGCCGGAAACGGTAAAACCTAAGTTCCTCAGAAGCAAAAAAGAAATTCCAAATTTCAAGTTTCAATAAAGTTCGAATTTCAAAGTAAAATAAATTGTTAAAGTACATATATGTCACCTGAGATCTGTAGGCATTTTTGCAAATCATTATAATGTAGTGTAGTCCTTCGTTAGTCTCGGTAGATCATGGATTTGCACCTTCAAAAGTTTTCTTTTTGTATTGAAGACCGGCAGTTGCCCAAGCTGCAAGTCTCTCCTCTCCACGCCTCCAAGTGCAGGGCATTAGGACCTATACAGCTTGGCACCGGTGTCGCCGCAGACTAATGTATGGTTAAGTGCCTTGCTCAAGGACAAACACATAGCCTCAGTCAATGATCGAAGTAGCGGCCTTCAGATAAATAGAGGAACACCTTAACCACTTGGCCACGTGTCAATAGAAATCTATAGACTAGTACATGGATGAATAAAGATATACGTAAAATATTGAAGAAAAGTTAGCTAGAGAAAAGTTAGTATTGCTGTAAACATTCGGTCAAATAAACATATACGAGCTGTAGCCGTGGGAAATTCAGATTGTCAAAATGCAGATTGTGAGGAATGTTGCAGGCAACCCTAAAAATTTACTCCGACGATATTTTTCCAATAACTTAGTAATAAAAAAAAATTCAAAGAACCGGTAACGAGTATTAGGAGTGATAGTTAGGTGTTAAATTATGCAGAGAAGGTCAAAGCCAATACTCTTAATTCATATTTGGCTACTGTATTCATCTGCGAAGATGTTAGCAATATGCCAATGCAAGAGAAAAAAATAAGGTTGGTTTTTACTGTTGTCTCAGCAGGGGAAGCAGCAGAGTAGACGTCTTTGTTTACAACTGTGTGGACTCTGAACTGATTCTTGCCCTTATATAATCTATTCACAGCATTTTAATGTCGACACGAGCAGCTTCAGGTAACGACCTGCTAAAGCTGAAAACATTCTGAAACAAGTGGTTATTCGATTGTCAAGTGCATGGAATCTGAACTGATTCTGGTTCTTGGGCAATGTAATCATAACAGCGGAATGCGGTTATAAGGAACTCCAGGTCAATGACTTGCTAAATCTAAGTTCATTCTCAGAGGAGTAGCTGTACTCGGAGGAGTAAAATGCCAGATCTACTGAAGAAGCAATCTGCAATCTCCTTTGTCTCTATTTGAGTAGCCTTATTTAACTGGTTTGGACCAGTCAGAGTTGAAAAAGACAAATACACAAGGCTGGGTTTAGACAACGTTGGATGTTGCCCTGTACAATGACTAGTAAGAAGGTGAAGCACTTAGGTCAGTTGACTTTGAGACAATAGGATTTGGATACCGCTTTTTCCGGGTAATAACTTTTCCATTCATTGACTGTTCATGGAGGGTTTGCGTTTCTAGTAGGGTGCACACAGGTGGATAGTTTGTGAAGCCACGTGCTTTTTAGCTGAGTCAATAAAAGGTACATGTCGGCATATGCAAGTCTCTGTGCCTCACTGACCATTATTACAAAGGGTGGTACTTTCAACAGAATTGGCGTATTGGAGGATGGGGGTGATCTGGATGATAAATCTGAGTGATCTCCGGGATATTTGAGTCGGTCCACGTGGGTGAGGTACAAAGACATCTGCGGTGGGGTAGCTAGCGGTTACTAACCCAGATGTTTAATGCAGGGAATAAGGAAACTCTGCAAGTCGGAAGGACTTGGATTGTTTTAATTCGAGGGGATAGATCTAGAAATACGTGTTGAGGAAGTTATCGCAATATGAGGAGTTTCTCTTACCCTGCCTCTGAAACTGCTGGGGATGCCCTGAGGAAAATCTTCCAAAGGGTGCTGTAAACAATTACAAAAGAAAACAGTAGCAGATGGCTGTCTAAATCCGTATTTTATAGTTACGACGCAGGTTAGAATCGGAAAAAGGAAAAGGAAGACAATATAAAGTGGAAGCCAGCGAGAGAGGTTACAGCAGGAAGTCCTAGGATGTCAACATAAAGCAGACGCCGAGCGAAATAGGTTAGAAGGAGAACACAAAATGTTTCAAAAGGAGGTAGAATATTTTTTTGGGAAAGGGTTACACGGTTTGAGAGGTATGGACTTGTTTCATATGAACCAGTTTCAGATGAAGTGTCAGAAATGACAAAGGAAAATGGAAGCTAGAGCAAGCAGGCAATCTAGCAAAGTGTTAAGTGGAAGGATTAGGGCAGGCGAAATGGAAAACTGTCCATCCAGGATCTTGTACCAGAAAATGAAACGGATCAGGTGACAGGTCTCTTCATTGGTCAACTATTGGACATTTTCTATCACCTTACACTGGGATAGGAGCTGATTGTATGGAACGTATTTAGTTGATTCTACTAGGTAGGAAGTTGGGAGCCTAATTTGAAAACGGAAAACTGTAGATAACGTTCAAGTCCAATTTCAATTCAGCAGAGTTTTTGAATAAAACACTTTCAAAAAATGAGTAATTTTGGCAAAAATATCACAGGTTTAAGCAATCATGTCCCTTGTCATCCTGAAAAGAATAAATTCCAAACTACCACACAGACTTGGCAATCATCCGGGAAAACCTACCGCAGCATAAAAGCCAGGACCAGCAGCCTCCGGGACAACTTCCTCCACCAGGCCATCACACTAATTAACTCACGCTGATTTGAGTGTATTTCTATGTTACATTTATTGTTCTTTTTATTATAAACTACAAAGATTGCAAATTGCACCCTGTGACGGAGACGTAACACAAATAATTATACTCCTCATGCATTTGAAGGATGTAAGAAATACATCAAATACATTCAACCAAAAAGGAAGGAATCAATTCCTGGTTTTCGGGGTTCAGATGTTTCAAAATGTTCATCGCTGGGTGAAACAGTGTAAAAGAAGTCTCTTTGAAACACAGTAAGAGAGTGATAGTATCACAGCTGTGGAAAGGGGGGCCACTGTGGTGGGATTGTGTGTTACTAGACTGTGAGCAGAACTCAGAATTACGACGGGAACAAACACTCCATCAACAAAAGGAAAACAACGCACAGAAACAGTGACAGATCGGGAGGTAGAGATTGGACAGGTGCCATATTAACACGAATTTTGCCTGTGGTAACTTAAACTGCACTAATATCCATTGACACGTCCTCTGTTTAAAAGGTTTAGGTGCGACAGGATATATCGGTTATGTCCGGGAAGGACTCCTGGCATAATAAGCAGGCAAGATGTCTGCGACCTAACCTTTCTAGTACTGGAAAATCGAAGGGATCAGTTAACAGGGCTCTCTGCGGGTCAGCATTTCAGAACGATAGACGTTTTTCGATGCTATTCGACGTTTTCTAATACCTTACACTGGGATAGGAACAGGCGGTATAGAATGTATTTTATTGATACTATTCCGTAGGAACCGGATCCGAATTTGGGAATTGATGTGTTCCTTCAAGTCTACAAGAGAAAATCGGAGATTGTTAAGGGAACACTCGAGGGGTTTCAGTATAGGCTTATTTCTTTGAAGCGGGGAACGAATGGCTGTATAAAGTAACCCTGTTTGATAAGAGATATTTACTAGAGTGAACATCCTTACCAAATATTCTAAGCCAGATATGAGTGATTGCCGCCCCATATACGACGAGTGATTGCGGTCCCATATACGAATACTTGATACAATTTCGGAAAAATAGTAAGCAGTCTCTGATATGCACATGTTGCTACACATTTATTTCAATTAATGAAGCAGACATTTGCAGACAGTAAGATCCATTTGTGAAAGATTTGATTCAAATATCTTTCCAGTACAATCCTAACAGCCATACGACTAGTCTTCCATTGATTTAGGCACGCATTACCACTGTTTCTCTGAACTGAACTCACAAATATTCAATGCTTGTGCAATAATATACATTCTCAATGCGTTCACAATTCACAATGCACAGCATGACATATATTTAAGTGTTGAACAGTTAACAAATAATCCGTAATTGGAATCATACAACATTTAAGGAATACTTTCGATTTGAAAGCGAAGGGACGCTGGTAGTTTTATATCATACGCAGATTAATATTCAACATATTGAAATCATGCCGTAACCACGTTACAAATCTACAACGATTTAAACGTACTCTCACCTCCAATCACTTACCAAAGATGGGATTGTGACTAAATGAACGATTTGTTGTATAGTATCACGTTTAATAATCACTATTATCACCGTTGAAGTAACAGTGTCACAGGGACGATGGAAGTGAACCAAAGTGCAGGACACCGGCACGTAGGTAGTATTAACAGAAGTGGGTTCAAGGTTATCAATTTCAAAGTTATCAATTATCAATATCAAAGTTGCATGTTGTAATACACCATGTAATACCATCCCCTACCTTGCCATTGACAACAGTCCCTTAATCCTAGCTCAGAAGTAAATTAGTGTATTTACTAATAGTTGCAAGCAAGGCCGGGGAATGGGTCGAGGGGAGCCAAGGAGTGAGAGAAGCTGAATCGGGGATCGAACCCGGGTCACGACAGCAAGACTCGGGAGTCTTTAGGCAGAGTAAGGATGTGGATCAGGGGATGTGCGTGGCCGGGAAAGAACAGACGGCGGAATGCCCTACTCCTATTAACACGGGGGAGAATGAATACAGGTAACCAGCGGGGGAACGGAACTCAGCATATAAAACACAATTCATAACTCGGATTAGTGGCAAACGACCGGCAATACTCAGCCGAACACGAAGACGACAAAACCAAACAGCGACGGACAATTCGCATCTTAACTCGGAGAAGCGGTAAACGGCTTTGTTCTGCAGCACCTAGACAGTGCACTGCTCTCCCGTGATCAGTTGAATTTAACAGTTCACTATGGTTGTCCACGGCCAGTAATCAATATCTCTCAGGTGTTGAGGCACAAACTATGTCGTGCATGTTAAATTGGTCTTTCAGATTCCTGCCCCTGTTTTTCTTCCATTGCTAATTTCATTCTGGTTGCCAATGGGGAAAGCGGTGAGAGTAATGGCAATAGTACTCGATTGTTTGGTTAAATGCTGGCAGGAGATGTTTGGAAGTGGGCTACCTATCGTCGTAACCTTGCGGAGCTGCTTCACTACGTCCAGCACAAGCGTCCTATTTCAAATCCAGCCCGTTTCCCCCTGAGTAGAGATGCTGGACCAACAACTTTCGTATCTGCTTTAGCCACTTAGTTTGATCGCCAGTATTACGTTTCTTTTCTGATAATGACTTCGGCATTCAAATATATTCATAATCAGTAGAGATTTTACTCAATGCTTCCATGTCGCTACAAACGAGTCTACTTCTTATCACTCTCTCCTTTCTTTAACAAGCCTTCTAAAACTGATTCAAATGCATCATTCTCACCTGATACTCTATTACATCATGGTCATTAGATAGTCACACAATGCCTACTAACATTATGTAACAATATGTTCTGATATCTAGTTACAGCGTGACCATTGATTGCAGGGCATCACCACTGATAGCGGCATTGTGCTGAAGAGCATTTTTTTATATATAAAGGGGATATTGATACGGTTTTATGGCCATGAATCTTGTTTCCGTTGTGTCCATCATGACGTTGGACAAGCAATGAATTTACCAGTATATTTGAAGATGGTTCTAAATAAGCAGTGACATTCTTTGTGTGAGAGTTTGTGGGACCGAATGTGATGACATAACAACATTGCAGTATTGGTGGAACTGGACAGGCAGAGACATTATCCATGTTGTCGGTGGTGTGTCAGAATAAACATTGATAACACCATGTGGTCTCTGATATCCCTATGGTCTGTGACAGTCCTGTTCATTACTGGGAAAGGAGGGAAAATAATCCCAATGGCCTCCTCAGCCCAGAAAGGGAATAAAATTATCGATCTCGTAAATGTAATCCTTCTCAACGTATCTATCTGTATATCTATCTATTAATGCAGATATCGGTCTACTTAAATGCACACATTGGCAATAAACTGAAAAAAAGAAACTTTCTTTGAAAGAGCCACGAGTGACGATTTCTATGGAGAATTCCTCGGCTGCAGCGGTAGCCATGACGCCTTATTTTTCTTGTTCTGACTTCGCTCTCCATGAAGCGTTGCTGAACCGCCTTCCTGGGTGTTGGATTTGTAGTTGATCTCATCCGCCGAGTCCAGGAAGTGGCTTCACATGCTGGGGTAGCAAATCCCTAACCCATGGGAGTTCCAGTCTGGCGGCTAACCTCACCTATTTAGGCCGCCTGTCGAAACGCCGGACCAGGGATTGCCACTGTCGGAGGCAAACAGTTACCTGGAGCCACCGGTAAAAGCTGGGTGTCAGGAGAGAGCGAAAAGTGGATGAGCGGCAGCTGGTAGAGTCCGACAAGCCCGTCACCAGAGATGCAAAGAAGACACTGTCTACAACATTTTAAAATGACAGGTCTTGGAGATTTTATTTTGGCATGAAACTTGAGCTGCTAATTATAGAAATATTAATTATTGATCTCTTTCATAGCATGTATAACGTGCTCTAAATAAGTATCAAATCTGATCGTTGGCAGAACACAATGGCACTCTGTTAACGGCAGGGAGTTTTTAAGCGGGTAAAATGAAGCAAATGTATATGTGTTCATGAGGGTGGAAGACCCACGTTTCACTGAGCCATTGGTAATTCAATACTGGCTGTAGTCGATGATATTTAGCGTAATACATGTATAAGATATTTATTTGACCATTCCAAACTCCACATTTTCTGGACGACAATGACATTCACCGGAGTCACAGCACTTGAAATTTCGTTGCAGAGTTGGCGGAACAACACTTGCTAGCACGTAGGCCCGTGTTCTAAGCTACCTCCCATTGAAGATCCAGAAAAAAACATCCGAACAGGCTTGAAATTTGGTGCAGTTTCCTTCATTCTCATTTACTTCAGATAGTAATCGTCATTATTTTGCAGGGGTTTTCATTGCATTTCCACAATATTTGCCTGACCTGCGATTGACAGAATGACATTATTACCCTGAAACGTAAGTATTTCTCGACATGAACATTTCACTTTCTGGAGAATTTACCCTTAACTTCTTCCAGCGTCACAGAAACATAGAAACATCGTAAACCTACAGCACAATACAAAGCTCTGCAGAACATGTCCTTACATGAAAAAAATACCTTGAGTTACCCATAACCTGTTTATCGGAGCTCCATGTACCTGTCCAGGAGTCTCTTAAAATACCTTATCGTATCCACCTCCACTACCGTGGCCGACAGCCCATTCCTTACACTCACCACTCTCTGCGAAAATAATTTACCCCTGAGATCTCCTCTCAACCTACTTCCAAACACATTATAACTTTGCTCACGCCTGCGAGCCATCTCAGCCCTTGGAAGAAGCCTCTGACTATTCATAGGATCAATGCCTCTCATCCTTATACAACTCTATCAGGTCACGTCTCATCCTCCGTCGCTCCAAGTAAAAAAGGCCGAGTTCAATTAACCTGTACTCATAAGGCATGTTCCCTAATCCAGGCAAAAATTCGTAAATCTCCTCCACACAGTTTCTTTGGTTTCCACATCCTTCCAGCTTTCCTCCTCTGTAAATTCATCCGTCTTCAACGGGAATCTTAACACGATACAATTCCCTACACGGCCCCCTGTCCGTCCCGCGGTTGCCGCAGGTATTATGTCACTCCCTTGTTCACTATCCCTCCCTACTGATCTCCATTCCGGCACCAATCACTGCAAGCGTTACAAGTGACCTACCTGCAGGTACACGTCGTCCCTCATTCCACATCGGTGAGACTCAATATTCTTTCCGGTATCGCATTGTGGAACACTATCACTTTGCATTCACCCTCCAAAATCGATGCTTTTTGATTTAGCGAATGAGCTTGTAAACATACCCCTGAGTTCCTATCCAGATAGATCCGCGTCCGGTCTATAGGAATGGAGATCAGTGAATACCAAGTAGATTAGCAAACCGAGTTTCGAACTGCCTTGATGAATAGATTCACGTTGCAGACTTGCTTTGTAAATCGCCTCTTAAAATATCCTACTTTTTTGTCCACAGACGAGGCGGAGGAAGAGTATGATGGGATATACCACACTTTATTCTTCAGCAAGCCAATGCGAATGTTGATGCCATCCAGCAAAGGACCCCGCTTCATCACATTTCATTCTGCAGTGTGTACGTGGACAGTGCTCGTCCAGGCAGCACCTCCAGTGTCTGAGCATTGACCACAGTTGCAGGGGAACTCGCCATCTCAGAGTCCCCGTGAGAGTCAGAAAACTGCATTGCCGAGAAAAAAAAGTCTCCGTCCGTCACTGTTCTTCTCTCCCTCTTCCCATTCGCTTCTTGAAAGACTGCAATCCTGTAGAAGTTAATCATTGCCATCGCAGGAGCGATTGGAGACCGATAATAAATGATACCTTGGTAACAACACACATATCGGAGAAATCAACAAAACTAGTGCGACGGTGAATATATTGATCAATGAACGGGATGTAGTGATTCATGGCGCAGTGCACAATAAAATGACGGAGTAGGATCTGAAAGGAATTGCTATCGCAGCAAATGACAACTGTTTCCGAGTTCCTGATAGAACATAAATTACAAGAAAAAAGGTGAATCACACGGCGAGGCTAGCATAGTCAGCCTCACAAATTGTATTCAAAGTGTGAGAGGAAAAGATATTTGAGAAATTCCCAGTGAAGCCGAGGGTCACACATGAGTACGAGTTCCACAATGGATACAGAGTGGTGAGTCAGCCCACGGTGATGATATCAGCTCCACGATGGATACAGACAGTCGTATTATCCTCCGGTGATACCTGATCCGCAGATCGCACATCGATACCAGTTCCACGATAGATAAGACGTGAGAGTGCACGTTTCACAGTGAATGCAGAATGGTGAGACTCTGTTTATCCAATAAACTGAGGGCCGTTCATAAGAACGAGTTCCACAATAGGCAAAGAGTAGTTTGTACAACAAACGAAGAAGGAAATCAGCTTGAGAAGTGAGCTTGGACACACCCCACTGTTCTGCTCATAATTAGATTCGTGACGAAAATAAGAAGACACTGAATGGAGTAATGGGACAGAGATAGTCAAGAAGCCACAGATTATTACTACAGAGAAATAGGCTCTGCCGTTCATCTAGGTCATCCCTCTGTGATCCTCCGCCTCGCCCCATATATCTGCACCCTCCGTCCCACTCTCATCCACGTACCTACACAACCTTCACTGAAATGCTACAGTTGAATCCACATCTACCAGTAACGCTTGCAGTTCCTTCCACACCCGCTCGATCCTCTGAGTGAATAACTTCTGCCACAGTACCTGTCTAAAAGACTCTTAAAAAGATCCTGTTGTATCTGTTTGCACCAACGCCACCAGCACTGCATTCCACGAGCATACCCCTGATATATCCACTGTACCAATTTCCAAGCACATTAATACTATCAGCACCGATAAGCATAAAGATACTGATGTGGAAAACCGCAGAAAATCTATGATTTTGTTGTTTGCAATTTCAGCTAATTTCATATTACTTTGGATGCCCTCTACAGTTCGTGCCATGAAATGGCAAACGGAAAATTACTATTACCTGGACAGATATTTGAGTTCCCCGGCAGATATACTACAACAATTTGGATACATGTTGGAAACTCTCAGTGTGTGCACCAATACGTGTGTCTATACACTGACACAGAGGAAATTCAGGCAAGAGCTGAAAGATGGAATAAAGTGTATATTTACGTTAAATGGTCATCTGTGTAGATAACGTCCACTCAAATTGCAATTCAGCGGAGTTTTAG